>NC_055975.1:16207000-16227000 GCF_018492685.1 Alosa sapidissima
AGCCGTCCCAGGTAGCCTGTATTTGCTCCTCTTTATTGATCATTTACTACTGGCTATCCAGGGAAGTTAGTGAGCAGTCCGTGTCAAATCGTCACTTCTTATGACCACTCAGTCATTTACCATGGCCGTGGGGGCTGTTTGTGATTCTAACTACTGTAGGTCATACTATTCGGGCTACTTGAATGTGTGTGTGTGTGTGTACATGTAAAGGCTCAAACAGAGATTTTGTGGTAATCCAGCATGCAGTAGATCTATATGGTGCAAGGGCTGCCATGTCTGTGATGATGGACAAACATAAAGATGATTGCATACATTTGCACAGCATGGACACACAAGGCAACTGCATATGCCTCCACACAAATATGTAGACACCAGACAGACAGACAGACAGAGAGCAAGCAAGAGGGATGGAGAGAGAGTGTGTGAGAGAGAGAGAGAGGAAAGGAGGGGGAGAGGGAGAGAGAGAGAGAGAAAGAGAGAGATGAGGCCTCTGAGGCCCATGCTTGTTTATTGGAAATCAAAGCGGATTTGGAAATGAAGCTTCCTCCTCAGGGAGCCGCTGGGATCGGAGGTCACCTTGTGTTACACTATCAGATAGATTCCCTCTGACCTCTCCTCCTCTCCTCCATTCTTCCTCTCCCCTCTCTCCACTCTCTCTGATATTGCTAATGCCAAATTACCTCTCTCTCTTGTCACAAACGCATGCATCTCTCCGCACATCTTTCTCTGTTCACCTTGTTCTCCCCCAGCCTTCTTTCTCTTCTTTGTCTGCAGCCCATTTGTACCTCTCGTCTTTCTGTGCGCTTTCTCTCTTTCCTCCCACTCTGCCTTTTATGGCACTTATGCTCCCTCCATCCCACTCCTCTTTCTCTCCTCTGCCCATCAGCTCTATATCCCTCTCTTCCTCTCTCTCTCTCTCTCTCTCTCTCTCTCCGTCCCTTTCTCTCCTTTTCTGTTAAATAATCTGTCCCGTTGCCATGGGTGAATTAGGAGTAGGGTAGCAGGATTATTACCTCTGTAGAAGGTAACTCAGTCTGTGTGTGTGTGTGTGTGTGTGGACACGGTCTCCTGTCTCTCCCAAAACTAGCGCTACATGGTTTATGGGGAGGATAATTAATCTAATATGTCCTAATACCGTTCATTGATTAATTGAATATTGATCTTTGGTGTTAATGTGGCCATATTTAATGGCTTCACTGCTCAAAATCCTTTCAGAGCCCAAAAGGTCAATCCTAGGCACTGCTGGGATAATGTTATATCCATTTCTGCTCAATTACCTACAGCATGATTCCTAATGAATATCTTTGATGACAAGAAACAAATGGCTAATGGCAGGGCTCTACACTAACATTTTTTTCCAGGAGCACTTGTGCGCCCAAGTTAAAAAAATTAGGAGCACAGACAAAAATTTGGGTGCACAGTCACTTCTGTACTTAACTTACACATAATCTAACATTACACTGCAGCTAACAGTTAAACATGTCAATGCACCAATTGCAAATATTAAGAATGACTGACAACATTTAGGCTACAGGAAACAGGATTTTAAAGATCAGTGCCTACTTTATTTTCAGTCTGTTCTATTTTCCTACATTTTGTTAATGTAAAATAATTAAATACATTGCCATATTGGCATTTAGCCTGTATATCAAGTATCCTGCCAAATGTAGGCTAATTTATTTACTGTATTTGTGAATCCATCTGTAGCTAATCCAAATATGCCCATGGTGACCTATCTGACTGCATACTGCCTAATACTACTACTAAAACAGTCCATTTTCTCTTCCACAAACCCAACATAGGCTATCAAGGATATATATATTTTTTATCCTTTTTTTTTTTTAATATCTGCATTGATGGGGGCAGGAGGCAAACGTTAGGTAGGCAAACTTTCGTTTTGCACTTCAGCTTGTATTCGGTATAAACAAACAAGCATGCGTGGAAGCCTGGAGTTGTCAGCGTTCTACCTTTGAATAAAATGGGAGTAATACGGGAGGCTACTTTTGTGCCTGTTCGCTACAGCTATATTTTGCATATTGCAGCCAATACGTCAACTGGGCTAAAAGGCATGTTAGGTTACCTTTCCTTCTCTCACTGCATTCTCAGAATCTCATCCTGTTCCTCCTATATCCGATGAATTCGGTGGATAGAAGAACTAATTTCTTCAATCTTTGCATCTTGGCTGGCTAGTCTAACTTTCCGCTTTTTCTGCGCGCTCTTAGATTTGATAGAAGCGACTACTAGCGAGTCACAACGCGAAACTGCTAACGTTGATGGGAGGTGTAGTTTTTATGCTGCATTTGCGACGTGATTCTATGGTTTGCACAGTAATGTTTCTCGATGTTGCGGTGTATTTTGTAGACAAACATTGACATAGTTAGAAGTCATTCGCACCAGTGCGCCTAAATATTTTTTTGCGCACTGTAGAGCCCTGGCTAATGGGCAGTTCCTTACCACGCTCTGGAGGAAGTAGTGTTTATCTCATCTGGACATCAAGGTGCTAAATGGTCTTTGTGTCCTGAAGATACATTTTCTTAGTCAGCTCGATTCCTGGAAAATGGCAACCATTTCTAATTCTAAATATAAATGCTAAACAGCCTGAGATAATTTCAGACAATTTTCAGAATTATGCGGAGAGCTCTCAGCTATGGATACAGCTGTCTTTAGACGCACTTCCTGTCTGATCAAATACAGGCAGGCGTCTCGGGCTGTATTCTTGTGCTCTGCTGACCGCTGAGAATAGACGCGGCCGAGCAGACGCCCAGAAGCCCAGTAACGCGCTGGTGCCGCTCAGACGCCACACTCGACACAGGCCTCGCCTGGCCGATGATTTGCGTCGCCTGGAAAAGAAACGACGCCTGACAGTGACAAATTGACACTGACGTCTCTATTGCCGCTGCTTGGCGCAATAGGAAACGAGGCGTTGCGGAATCCCTCGCACCCCTAACACACTCTCGGGAGTATGTGTCTCTCTGTCCGGCTAGATACTGCCATTAATTTTAAAGACGTGTTTAATAAAATCTGTGAGGTATAAAACTGTGGTATAAATCATTAGCTCCAGAGCAAATTCGAGCTGGAGTTTCCCTCCCTTAAAATGAAGCCTGAGTGAGCATCATTCATCTGTCTTACTGTCTTACTGTACTGGAGCCCCGTCTCTCCTGCAATAGAAAAATGCATCTCTCTCACACGTGCAGACTGTGAAGATGTGTTCACAAACTTAATTCACTCACACACTCACTCACGTTTACTCAAAAACACACCTATATTTAATTCCATAATTTGTACAGTGCATGCGAAGCATATGTTCAATACTCCCACTCTCTCTTTCTCTCTCTCTCTCTGTCAGTCTACATCTCTTATCAACCCCCTTTTCTTCCATTCTCCCTCTCCCTCTCTCCCTCCTGCCCTCTCTTTGACCACTCTCTGCTGTCCCTTGTGGCTGGAGCGGTACTCGGGCTTGTCATGTCTGTCCACCTGTCTGCTGAGGTTGGCCACCGTTCACTGTGGTCCCTGCACACGCTGTGGAGTGTCCCTTCCGCCGGAGGCTGCATCTGTTGACCTGATTCGTGTGGATTTGTGACTGTGTTTGTTCTAGTGGATGCATGAATTGATGTCTGTTTGTGTACAGAATGTGTAAGTGTGGTTGTGTGTATGGTAATGTACCACTGAGGCCTGACCTACAGTACAGCAGCACTGTGAATAGCTACTCTATGGCTTGCTGTGATAATCCAACGTGTGTGTGTGTGTGTGTGTGTTTGTTTGTGTGTGTGTGTGTGTGTGTGTGTGTGTGTGTGTGTGTGTGTGTGTGTGTGTGTGTGTGTGTGTGTGTGTGTTTGTGTGTGAGAATGTGTGTTCTCAGGTCTATTTTTAATCTTTGGCAACCTAGTTTGTCTATAGTATTTGGGCATGTGTATCCCCCATGTAGCACCGTGCCTATTACAATTGAAATCAATATCTAATATGAATGAATTGTATCTTTACACAAATTGCTTTTCTACATATAAAATATATTATTTGACGAGTCACTAATGGTCAATAATATTATGACAGCTTTACAATTACACTACCCTGTTTATTCCAGTTGTCCAATCGTTTTTATTGATATTGATCTTTTGATAGGTGTAGACAGATACAAGGAGGCTGTGTGAAAGAGGAATTACAAGTTTGTGTGTGTGTGTGTATGTGTGTGTGTGTGTGTGTTTGCATATGTATGTGTTGGTTCTATCTCCCTTGTCTCTGAAGGTGTTTATGAGTGTGATCTCTTAATGGGTTATTGGATCCGTCCCAAGCGGAGAACACATATTCCACTTGGCTGCTAGATAGGCTGCAGTTTATGTGACACACAATATAGATGCTGTAAACTGCACAGTAATACCAGCAATCCAAGTAGTTTGTGTTAATTAGCAATTCAATTGGCAAATACAGTACAACAATTCATGTCTTCACACTGTGTGTGTGTGTGTGTGGGTGTGAGAGAGAGAGAGAGAGAGAGAGAAAGTGAGAGAAGAGAGAGATTAAGGTTATAACATACCTTATAGAAAACTTCATGTGTATCCCTACACTGACTGAGTGTCAGCTCTGATTAGAACACCAATCTGACACAGAAGATATATTTCTGTCCAGCGTATAGAGTATTGCAATGCTATATCTAGCATCATATTGTTTGTAACAGGTATAGCACACCATGCAGTATATTCAGCAGACAGCATTACAGTGTGTGTGTGTGTGTGTGTGTTTGTTGTGTGGTGTGTGTTGTGTTGTGTTGTGTTGTGTTGTGTTGTGTGTGTGTGAGTGAGCAAGCACATGGAGCTGCAAGCACATGCATTTTGCAGAGGCCCCCATATCCGTAATAGAGTTGGATTGGGGCACCTGAGGGAACACAGCAGGGAAATGAGAAATCAAAATTCAGTCAACTTCAGGGCACTAAGTTTGTCAACACATTTGTGTGTATGTGTGTGTGTGTGTGTGTGTGTGTGTGTGTGTGTGTGTGTGTGTGTGTGTGTGTGTGTGTGTGTGTGTGTGTGTGTGTGTAAGAAAGGCAAAGGGGAGAGGGATGGTTGTGACGGGTGGTGTATTCCCTCTTGCCCATATTTGGCACTTCTTCACTTCGCACTTGAAAACACAAGGCAGCTGTGGCCTAAACCAAGGGACTCACAGTTACATTAATTTTACATTTCTCCATCTCTCTTGGTCTCTCTCTCTCTCTCTCTCTCTCTCTCTCACACACACACACACACACACACACACACACACACACACACACACACACACTATAATCATACATGCAAACATGCCCCTCCTGAGTCGTGTGTTTCAGTTCAAAGCAAGCTCTGTGCTCTTCCATTGTGGCTATTGACACATTGGGAATGATAACCGCACATCAGTTTGACTTCTGACACTTCTGACCAAAGATTCTAGAACAGAGCTCTGTTCTCTGTTCTAGAATCTTCGCTTCTGACTCTATTGCACTCTGCTGACACACAGGACCACATCCTCCCTCACCAAGGTTTCATACACATGAGTTAAGTTGCATTGTTCAGACTGCTTGTGCTGCTGAGGTGTGCTCAACAGTGACCAGCAGGCTCCAAACAGCTTCTTTTCTTTTCTATTCTTTCCTGTTTGGATGAAAGACATCCAATCAGTCGTTTGCTACTTGCTGTCAAGGGTCCCCTGTATGAAACGGTGGTTTAGCTCAATCAGGACTAAGCCAGATAACAAAAAGCCCCATTTGGCCCAATGGGCTGTTTTCTTGTGCTGCAAGTAAACAGCCTCACAAATGTGAGTGTTCAGCAAGGACTAGAAGTAAGAGAGAACTTGGACCCCCTGTGTGTGTGTGTGTGTGTGTGGTGTGTGTGTGTGTGTGTGTGTGTGTGAGAGAGAGAGGTATTCTATGTACAGAATGTATGTTTTGTGTGTGTATGTATTTGGTGTGAGATTGTGCATGTTTGTGTGTGTGTGTGTGTGTGTGAGAGAGATATTCTATGTACAGAATGTATGTTTTGTGTGTGTATGTATTTGGTGTGAAATTGTGCATGTTTGTGTGAGTGTGTGTGTTTGTGTGTGTGTGTGTCTGTGTCTATGTCTTGCGAGTTGTGTTTCTAGTGAGGGCGACAGTGGTATGAGATGAGATGTAGTCTCTGTGACGGAGCAGGATGACTTGTCAATGTGCCAATTAGGCTCAGCTGCATCACAGTGAAGCACCCCAGCCCTCCACTCACCCCGACCAATAACTAGTGGAGAGAGAGAGAGAGAGAGAGAGAGAAAGATAGGGAGAGAGAGAGTGTGAGAGAGAGAGAGAGAGTGGCATGGGTTTGGGCTGAGACAATGAGCACAAAATAGAAAAAAAGGGATGATGGGAGAGAGACAGAGTGTGTCAGAAGGTTCTGATTAAAAAAAAAAATGTCTGTACTTGTTTTGGCAACACTGTCTCTTTTTGAATGGCCATGCCAATAAAAGCTATTGAATTGAATTGAGAGAGAGAGAGAGATGTAGACAGAGAACATGAAAGAGAGTTGGTGGAGAGAGAAGCTGACGGAGAGAGGGAGAACAACGGAGCTAAAAGATGAAGAGCACAAGAAAATGAACCGATAGATAAAGACAGTGAGAGAGAGAGAGAGCGTGAGGGAGAGAGAGAGAAATCTGCTCGTCACCTCTCTTGGACTGTTCCCTCCACTGCTCTAATTAGATGAGTCATAGACATCTCATTATTATCCACCATCGGTTCCCCTGCACTGAGGAGGACAGACTGGGCTGGGGTGGGGCAGGGGGGGGGGGGGGGGGGCTCTCTCAGTCCTGCATGGTCAGGGTCGATTTTCCAGCCTCTCCTACCCACAGCTCCCTGAGCTGGTCAGATCTCCAGCTGCTCAAAATAGTAGTGCATCGATACCGATGGCTTGGCCTTGTCCACTTTTACGGTCTCGACAGTGTGGGCTTGGTGAAAGTTCATGAAGTTCACCAACACACACACAAACAAACCTGTTTGAGGTTTAAGGTTGAAATTGTAAAGTGTAAATAAGAGTTGAATGTCTTTTTTTCAATACGTGATGCAGACACTGAAATCTACAGGCACTTCGAAAAAGGGATTAAGTGGCACTAACACATGGAAAAAGGGATTAAGTAGAGGAGTGAAAGAGAGGCAAGGAGAGAGAGAGAGAGAGAGAGAGAGAGAGAGAGAGAGAGAGAGAGAGAGAGAGAGACAGAGAGAGAGAGAGACAGAGAGAGAGACAGACAGGGGACAATCTGAGAGCAGGTGGAGGTCAATTAGATAGAGGGAAAAGGAGAAATGGATGACCACATAATTACATTTTCATGATGCTTTGTGTTTGAGCAGCTTAAGGGGTCGGGGGACATTACACAGTTGTTTGATAATATATTGCACGTGTGAGACTACCATTGACGTAGAGAAGGTCAGCATGTTGGTGTGAGAGGTACTGTGTGTGTGTGTGTGTGTGTGTGTGTGTGTGTGTGTGTGTGTGTGTGTGTGTGTGTGAGAGAGAGAAAACTATGTGTGATAAAGTAAAGCAGGAAAATCCCAACCCTTGAACGTGTGCCCCTGCAGACATTAGTGGGTGCGCCCTTACCTCTCATGCTTTTAATTTTCAATTAAATTTCAATTCATTGAGCTGTAATTCATGACTGTAAGTTTTGCAATGTTGCCAAAGCAGTAATGGAGAAAATTACATCAAGAGAAGAAAATAATTAGCAATTAATAGTAATAATAACAACAATTGACATTAATAATGACAACACTGCTTTGCATTGCTTTCACTCCCTCTCTCCTTCCATCCCTCCCTCTCTCTCTCTCTTTCCCTCCCTCTCTCTCTCTCCTCCCTCTCTCTCTTTCCCTCCCTCTCTCTCTCTCCTCCCTCTCTCTCTCTTTCCCTCCCTCTCTCTCTCTCTCCACCTATCTCTGTGTTGGTAGAGGCCAGCTGAGTGCTGCCTCTGTGCCTGGGGCTTTAGGCTCTGGCCCATTGATCCGTCCGCGCGGCAGGTCAGCCACTGGTCAGACTAATAGAGCCCAGCCCCTGAGAGAGACGGAGGCTTCGCTGAGTCAGCCCTTCCCCGGGCCTCCTACACTTCACAAGGGCCACTAACAAGACTGTCAGTCTTCCCCTCTCTCTCTCTCTCTCTCTCTCTCTCTCTCTCTCCTCTCTCTCCTCTCTCTCTCTCTCTCTCTCTCTATGTCTCTATGTCTCTCTCTGCCTCTCTCTCATACATGGCCCGCTAGCAAGAATTTCTCTCTCTATTATCTCTCTCTATTTCTTCAATCTCTCTCTCTCTCTCTCTCTCTCTCTCTTTCTCTCTCTCACGCTCTACCACCCTGATCCATAGTGAATACCTACACACTGTATGATCAAGAAAACAGCAGCTCTTTGTGTAAAGCTGCTCAATAAAACACTGACTGACACTGTAATGTTACGTGACTTAACCTGTGTCCAATTTTATAGTGCCCGTGTCCCAGGGTGCAGGGACTCACCCCTGGGTGTAGGCCACTAGAGTGACTGGGATATATAAATGATGAAGTACCTCAGGGGAGGAACCTCCTGTATGTCTAAAACAGTTTGTAAAAAGTTAGGCTTTGGAATTGGGATCTGTTGAGTGGGTGGATCTTTTGAACACAATCATGTTTTGTGTGTGAGTGCAGGTTTGTATTTATCTATGCAGAGCCAAAGCCTTTAATAGGCCCTCAGGTCTTTGTTTATCATCTTTGTGTACGTTCATGATTGCTATGGAAACATCAGAGTGTTCTGACACTTCCGTTTGGATCAAAGGCCATTGTTCTTTTTCAAAAGTGCAAAACAAAAGATTTGTATGGAAGGAAACACGTCTGAAATGATAAGTAGCAGTCTCTTCCTGATCTGATCAGAAAGCACTGCTACCCCTCTCAGGAGTGGTGTTAAATATTTGTCTTTGAACCTGTTGTGTTTGTACACTGATGGGTAACTGGACAGTAAACTACAGGAAAACTGCATGAGCTGTAGACAAGTCCAACTGTGCAACGGTTTCTCCTTCCAAAAAAAGTGGATTCATCTGTTGACAGATACAGCAGGAAACAATATTTGACTCTCTTCTGTTTACATTTGAGAATAAAAATACTGAGTAGGATATTCATAGTGTGTGTGTGTGTGTGTGTGTGTGTGTGTGTGTAGACTTGGATAAGCCGTTGCTGACGGTGCATCAGACCATCAGTGACGTGCGGGGGAGCTACTACCAGGAGAAAACGGTGTTCCTGCGCTGCACGGTCAATTCCAACCCACCAGCACGCTTCATCTGGAAGAGAGGCAGCCGGCTCATCGAGCAGAACAAAGACCAGGGGGTCGACATCTATGAGCCGCTGTACACACAGGTGATTGCACCCATACACACGACACTGCACCACACTACACTACACTACACTAAGCAGGCACACACACAAACAATGACACACACAATAAGGCCTGGGCTACACCTGGTCCATAACTAAAGCACTCTGTTTGCGGAGCATAAAAAATAGTTTTAGAAGACTCTAATTTTTCTGAATGTATGCGCCGCTATCACATCTGGTGTAGCCATTTCAATTGATGGAAGCTAATTGTTACAGCAGACACTACTGTACATGAATGGAACTCTTCAGTTACGTGCCCGATGTAGCCTCCCAGTAAGACCTAAAGTCACCCTCCATACACACACACACACACACACACACACACACACACACTCAGATATATGTAGTATAATACAAGTTATACACATAAAAGGTGATGTCCACCAAAGAGGCTCGTTTGTGCAGAAACCAGCGTGAATAGCTGAAGACCACACCCAAAGCTTAAAGTAGCATGACTACTGCAGCTGAAGACCACACCGCTCTCCAGCTAGTCATGCTACTTTCTGTGCAAAGCTTTTCGACTTAAGGCTCCAGACATCCTCCCGACGTCTCTCTCAGTGCATAAGTAAATCCTTCAGACCAACATCTTCATAAGGCTCTTGCCTTCCCCTCTGGTGCGAAGCCCTCCAGGGCAGGGCCATTGTTCTGCTGCTTCTCCCCATGCAGACCGGAGTGATTTATTAGAGAGATTCTCTGGTCTGTGCAAAGCAGACAGGCAGGAACAGGGCCTCACACATATAGTCAAAATCTGTAAAGCATTACTAAAGAACAGCTCCAGTTACATTGGGAGGGGAAAAGAGCTAGAGATGGAGAGATGGAGAGAGGGAGGAGGGGAGGAGGGGGGGAGGAGGAGGAGGTGCACTGGATGAAGAGTGAGTGGGCGGGTGATGGAGGAGGAGTGAGGAGGGAGGGTCGGTGGTGGTGGTGGTGGTGGTGGTAGTGGTGGTGGGGCGGGGGGGGGGGGGGGGGGGTTGATGGTTTTATAATTTATAACTCTAAAGATCATTCATTTGGTTGATGACTTCCCCCAGGAGCACAGAGAAAAGATTTTGGCATTCATAAATCCAACCCATTCTCTCTGTTTCTCTGTCTCTCTTTCTTTCTCTCTCTGACACACACACACACACACACACACACACACACACACACACACACAGTCTGTCCATTTAGCCCTCCATGTCACACAGTAACGTACACACACGCACGCACACACACATGCACACACACACAGATATAGAGCAAGAGAGTGTGATCCTGTCTCTGTGCCAGCTCCCTTTCTTTTGGCTGTCTCACTAATATATGACAGTGACAGTAACATCGCGCACCCCCCCCCCCCACCCCCCCACCCCACCCCGGTGCTGTCTCCTCCGCTTCCTGGCTCTTACTCTGCCATGCTAGACTGTCAGCTGTGCCATGCTCCACTGCTGTCCCTTCTCTTGCATCTTAAGTAGGAGTCAGTCCACCATGTCTCTGTAATAGGCTACTATCATTTGGACACTTTCATATGGTCAAGCACTAACTTACCCTGTTTAATTGAGATTGCAGAGCCTAGAGGTATAATGTAAAGCAAATAGATAGATTAGATTCAAACTTGATAGAATGTCAAGCTTGAGATCAGGCATATTTATATTGTTCAGTTACTTACTGAAATGAAATGAAACTGAAAGGTTGAATGGTTTGTGCTGTTGATGTCCACAGAATGGCTAAATCATCACTTCGTTAACCATAGGTTAGTCATTTCAGTGGAATGACTTGTGCTTGACCAGACAGTTTTTCTTTGCTATTGAATCTCAGCACCACTCTTGGACTTTGATCCATTTATCTGACATGTGTCATGGAACCTGTGTATTTGTTTCTTTGTCTCTCTGTCTTTGTCTGTGTGTGTGTGTGTGTGTGTGTGTGTGTGTGTGTGTGTGTGTGTGTGTGTGTGTACAGGGTGAGACCAAGGTGTTGAAGCTGAAGAACCTGAGACCGCAGGACTTTGCCAACTACACATGCCAGGTGTCTGTGCGGAACGTGTGTGACATCCCCGACACCTCCGTAACCTTCCGCCTCACTAACGCCACCTGTGAGTATGAGCGCTCTCTCTCTCTCTCTCTCTCTCTCTCTCTCTCTCTCTCTCTCTCTCTCTCTCTCTCTCTCTCATTGATTGATTGACTGATTGATTGATTGTTTTTCATTGATCCCAAAGACACCTGAGGATGTTCCTAAATGCCCCTGGTCCTCTGTGCTTTGATTTATTGGCAGTAACAGACATTTTTGGATCATATATCTCTTGATTGCCATTTGTCTTGGCCATTATTTGAGGCAGATAGCTGCACTAATAGCAATATTCTGTCTGCTACAATCGTTTTCTTCAGTCTGTCTTTGATTCCCCCTTTCTGGAAGATAAAGTGTGTGTATGTATGTACAGTATGTGTGTGTGTGTGTGTGTGTGTGTGTGTGTGTGTGTGTGTGTGTGTGTGATTGTGTGTGTATGTGGGTGTGTGTGTGTGTGATTCTGTGTGTGTGTGTGTGTGTGTGTGTGTGTGTGTGTGTGTGTGTGTGAGTGATTGTGTGTGTGGGGGCGTCTGTGCGTGTGTGCGTGTGTGTGTGTGTGTGTGTGTGTGTTTGTGTGTGTGAGGGAGAGAGAGTTTGTGTGTGTGTGTGTGTGTGTGTGTGTGCTTCACACTCTTTCTTCTCTCTCATGTCTCTGTGTCTGAGGGCTCCTGGCATCCTGTCAGTTAGAATACACCTGTCACCCACTCATCCCCTCTCTCCTCTCTTATCTGTCTTTTTCCCTTCTTTCTCTCTCTCTGTCTCTCTGTCATGCCGTCTTTCTGTCTTGTGTCTCCCTTTCTGTGCTTCTCTGTGTTACCGTTGACAACGCTGTTGGTGCATCTCTACTCTTGGTGCCATGGTGACGCTGCACCCTCAGTAATGGTTACCGCATCACTCCTACTGGGAGCACCTCCACCCTTCTTCTCTCCCTGCTGATTTTGATTATTACACCTCGCCCTGGCTACGGATCTTGTCCTTGAATGACCCCTCCACACACACAAACACACACACACACACACATTGGATCCTTCATTCTGCACTTTCAGAAAACTATAGAGTTACCCCCGCCCCTGGTAACACACACCAAGGTAAATAAATGTGATCTTTTAAAATCTCCAATTACGAGCCTAAATGTTCACTTAGCCCTTCACACATTTATGTGCATTTGCATGTAATGCTCCCGTAAGCTACATTACAGCCCAAGGAACAGCATGTTAAGGAAAAGCCATTGAAATGGAAATGTTGGTTGCAAATACACGGCATATTCTTTTAAATGGACAAACCTAACTATGCACAGAAGAGGTCGGCTTTCTTATGCTTTGGTTAGGTTTTACACATGAACCTTACCTTTTAAGAGGCTGTTTGTTTTTTTTTCCGGTTAGGTTAGAGTTGAAAGTCTCCTTAAGTGATGTGAAACTGGAAAATGACAGATTCTTTATGAATTTAACATTTGGTTACTCTTGGTCTTGTTGGAATTATCATTGTGAATTATTCAGCGTTGTGGCTATGTGAGAGAGAGAGAGAGAGAGGGAGAGAGGGATAGATAGAAAGGCAGGGAGAGGGTAAAAGAGAAAAAAAATACTCTCACAACTTTTCTTTTCATGAGCTGTGGCCCTTACACTCCCCCTCACATCTGACGGATGGTGTGAAATTGTGAAGGGAGATGCGATGACTCGAGAGTGACAGCCCCGCTGGTGTACCCTAGAGATGTGTACACACACACACACACACACACACACACACACACACACACACACACACACATACTCCTCTCTCGTTCTCTCTCTTTTTCTCACACTCTCACAAGCACATGCCCAAACAATACAGTCTCATATTTGTACAAATACATGCACATACTGCAGATGTGCTTGCAACTATACCTGTGCTTTTTCATACACACACACACACACACACACACACACACACACACACACACACACAAATACAAACAAACATTTCTCCTTCATTTCTGTCCCTTGTTTCACGCCCCATGAGAGTCAAAAACACAACACCTCAAATTAGAATTTGTTTTCCTCTTTGAACACTTTTATGTGGAGGACAATATCCTGAAGAAAATAAGAAACACTATTTAAGTATCTTTCTGAAATGGCCAGGCCTGCACTATGCAGTTGTGTTGTGGGACCAAAATAAAGCCGCACAATAGAACCACCTCTCAAAGTTTTACTTTTATTTTCAGCATGCCAAAGTTTTGCCAAACAAAGTAGTTAAGAGTTGAAAGAAAGCACGAGAGTGAGGGGATGAGGGAGAGAGAGAAAGAGAGAGAGAGAGAGAGAGAGAGAGAGAGAGGGCCTTTGTGAGGACACTTGAGTCCACTTTGGCCGTTTCTTGTTTCGGTCCCTTCCATCGTGCGTCAGTCCGATCGATGGCGTGGTGCAACTCAAAACACAGGGCGATTAGCTGCCTTTCAGAGTTCTGCCTGATGAAGGTCAGAGCAGGCCCACAGAAAAGGGAGCTTCTCTTTCAGGTGATTACCATAATTCAATGTCGCTCTCCTCCCTCCCCATCGCCGTTGCTAAGAGACCGCGGCCGCCGTGGCCGTCTCAGGGCTTGTTTCTCAGGGCTTGCAAAACCCTGCTAAACAATGCTTTGCAATGCTTTCACCTACCTAACCACCCTTTGTTCTGTGGCCATGAACTTGGTCTCTTTATGATGGCCTATGATTATGAAACCCATTTGAAGAAATACAGTGATGACCACAATTGCTGCATTATCAGAAAGTATCAGCATGTCTTGAACATAGTTTCTTTTTTAAGCACAGTGTCGTGATTGTAGCATGTTATTAAAGGTCCTTGGCAAAATGGCTTCAGCTCATGTAAAATCTATAAAGGTATGTTCTGGATGGTGTATTGTGTGTGTGTGGTGAGGGAAGAGAGAGGAGGAAGGAGAGATGAAAGAGGATGTTGGAGTGCACACAAGATAATACAGCTGCTTTGTTTACTGATCAATTATTTCATCTTTTTCAGCAGGCCTCAATGACACACATATCATTTGATCAGGAGATGAGATACGAAAGTAAATACAAACTTTGTTTAAAGTTGAAGTTAGACAGGGTGCCTTTAACAGACTCTCTCCCTATCTCTCTCTCTCTCTCTCTCTCTCTCTCTCTCTCTCTCTCTCTCTCTCTCTCTCTCTCTCTCTCTCTCACACTCACACTCACACACACACACACACACACACACACATGGCTCTTGTATTACTGTCGCCCAATTCATGTTTCACTACCCAATTAGCTTAATGTGCTTGGTGTCCTGGTCGTTTTAAAAATTTTAAAATGGCCCTTTCTTCTGTTCTCAAGAGCGCACAATTTGTCGCCGGTGAATTATACAGCAGCTGAGAAGACAGGGGGCTCTAAATGAATCATGAAGGAATCATGAAGTCGTGTACACACAATGAAAAGCTTCCCTGAAGTTCAGCATACAGAGGGGTGTGCAACCAGGCACGCCACATCCAGCTGTTAGTCAGAAGTGCACAGAGATTTACAACAGGGCCGACACACACAGAGAGGCTTCTCCTTCTGGAGAGAGTGAAGGAGAATGAGGCTTCAGCCCGAGAAAAAAGAGAACAGATAGAGAGAGAACGAGAGATGGATGGATGGAGAGAGAGAAGGAGAGTGGATAAGACTAAAACTTGTGGAACAGAGAGAGAGAGAGACAGAGATGGATAGACCAAGAAAGAGAAAAGGATGTATAAGGCATACGTTTGGGAGAAGAAGAGCACGGGTCGGGGAAGAGGGATGGAGAGATTGAGAGGGAGAAAAGGAGAGTGAGTGAGACCTAAGTTTGCGTGAAGAGGAAGAGTCAGAGAGGGATGGAGAGAGAGAGGGAGAGAAGGAGCGAGTGAATGAGCGGGTGGAAAGGAGGTGATTTGGGCTCGTGTGCCTTTGCAGCTTCGGTGGCGGTCGATGTGCCTCTCTTGCTGCGCTCCATCAATACTGGGCTGCTGTTACACCGCAATCAATCCCACACCGCTGCCATGCTCTGACCACAGCCCAATGGCTGTGCTATTCATCTCCACCCACAGACTCCACCCTGCTAATACACACAGACACACACGGAGACACACACGCAGACACACACACAGACGCACATGCATGCACACACACAGGCATGCACGCACATAGACACACATACACACACAAACACACTCACACACACCGACACACACACACACACACACACACACACAGACACACACACACATTGTTTTCAATTCATGCACATGTACGCACACATAAACACGCAGACACACATGCAGACACACACGCAGACACACACACTGACACACACACCTGTGTGTTTTCAATTCATGCACATATATGCACACATAAATAAGTGTAAAATGCACACCTCTACAGAAACAAAACATCTGAAAGGTTCACCCACACAGACATTTATATTACCAAAAGGTGAACAATAATGCACATACAGTACGGTACACAAACCTTTGAAGCAACAACAAAACAAACAAGTACAGTACATTAACAAAGTACTCTGTGCTTTCTGAAATGACTTTTACCCTCTGATCCCCTGTGGAGAGGATGTCCAGACTAACGGTGTGTGTCCCCTAATAGGCAGCCACAAACTGAGAATACAAATCCCACAATCCATAATGACCCATAAGCTGGAGAAAGGGATCTATAGGCATAGCACCCACGCTGGAAATGAGGAATGAGATGTATTTTCGGACCAATGAAGCACACAGCGGCGCAGCCCCAGCCCTCACAAGCGCTTACCCCCCGCATTCATCTCCTCATACAGCTTTCCTCCCCGCGGATGAAGGAAGGCTTTTCCCGCACAAGAGCGCAACTATTTACATTCCCGGCTACTTGTTCTGTCGGAGCGCGCGGGCCGCCTGTAGTAAATTCTCAACGTGGCACCGTGCCTCTGGGAGGTCCAGTGTCTCCCCCGCTCTGTGACAGAGGCAATGCGGACCGACTCTTCATACGAGAGTACAGTACAGCCAGCCCGGGAACCGCTGATCTGCAGTTGAATGGACCCTTTCAAGAGAGTTCCATTATCAGCATCATAGTTGGCCCCACAAGACTTCCTTTTTAACATTCCATATGTTATCTTAATGCAGAGGAAGTAGATTGGGGCCCAAATAGAGCGTTCAAGCATTGTTTTTGTTTTTATTGTTGAAAGGGTCTATAGGAATGATGTTTTGAAAGCAATAAGAGCCTCTGAGTCTGGAGCTGGGTTTTGAACCAAACAAATGAGTACACAAGGGAAGTGCATACTAGGAAGGCTACCAAACTGAAATCAATGAAATGAAAAATGGCTTATGTCTGAAGCTCGCAGTACCGGCAACACATCGGAACACTCAGGACAAGCTCATCATGTCAGCTGATCGACCATCAGACACAGCTGGTGTAGTCTCGCTTCACTTCGACAAATACCCAATAAATAAGGAGGTATACAGTATGCTTTTCAATTTTATTAAAATGAGTTCATCCATTTGTCAGCTCAATTGTATTGTCAAAGCAACCTTCATGCACTGTTTCCCCTTGCGCCCGACTTGTTTAGATGAGTTTCACAGATCATCATTCATTATCAGCTTACCGTGAGCTATCAAAACACGATACTCTGCTGCAGTTATTGCAGGCATTACATTACATTATTTGTACTATATGATATGGCTTTATGATTCAGTTCAGAAAGGTCAGGGCTCACATTTCACATTTGCAGTGTGCCACTGCAGAGATAGTGTTCTTTCCATAGACAGTGTTCTTTCTATATGTGGTTGCACTGGTTCTGGGATAGACATGGCCTAGGTCTGGCATAGATTAGGGCCAGATCTTTTCCACAGAGAATGTCTTTTATAGCCGGGTTTCACCAGACTCACTCACTTTGTTTCACTTTGAGAAGAGAGTCTGCGTCCTCTCTATTGGCAAATGTTTCCAACACAAGTATCATAATAGCATCATGCTATTCAGACTCATCATAGACTTCATCATATTAGCATCATGATAGACTCATCATAGACTTTACGTTAACTTTGAAATCATTGGTCCAGCCTAACTAATCACATTGGTCAGGGATTCCTAACATTACTTTCTGCTTTGCCTAAACTTTACAAACTGACAACGAACCATATCGGCAGTCAGGAAACAATGTATTTGCCTTTTGCTAATTTAGACCTTCTTCCGACTTAAATTTTTTATGTTTGCCGGCATGGCTACTTCTGTTTACCACAGCCAATTTGGATTGGGAAACTAACGTCATCCCCTCTTATTGCTGTTTGGCCCACCGTCCTGGGGGCTGAGGGTAACATAAGTGCTTCATAGGGAGCCAGACTAGTATCTCAGGGAGATAATAATGAGTAGAGATATTAAGCAGGCAGGGCCAGGCTAAAGCTTTTAAGTCTGAAGCAGATTTTTACTTGAGTGTCTGGATGTCGTACCAGTGTTCGTGAGAGTTGGACTGCGAGGACAGCCAAGTCAAAACTTTGCATTCAAATTTAATTGGACGTTTCTTTCGTTTGACTCTTGGGTCCTTTAATGAGAGCGAGGAGTCGGACCACGCAGTGTGTCTCTGGAGTGCATGTGTCTCTGTTCTCCAGACTATGTGTGTGGATCATTGTGTGTGTATGTGTGTCTTTGAGTGTGTGTCTGTGTCTCTGTGTGTGTATCTGTATGTGTGGGTGTTTGTGTGTGTGTGTGTGTGTGTGTGTGTGTGTGTGTGTGTGTCTGACCGCGCACTCCCTTTAATGATGATGGTTTTATGTAATAGAAAGGTGTCAGGCTATTTCCTCCGGTGTCCTTGTGGCGTGGCCCGCTGCTCTCAACGAGATTGTTTCCAAGTAGGTCAGGCCGCCGTGAGTGATTCGCCTCCAATTGACAGTGAGGGATTGATTGATTTTCGGATCATAATCCCCCAGCGGTATTGAAGCCGGCTTGTCCGCCTTTAAGACACGCACCAAATCCCCCCCTCCATAAAATAACAGAGGTCTCGCAAAGCCCTGATCGGGATGCTCGCCAGCCTATTTGAGGTGTCTGTGCATGTTTGCAGGGCACACACACATGCATCTAGCTGCTCCCATTTAGGGGTGTTAAGTGGGAGAGTGTTATTATTGAAATAGTTTTTTTTTTCTTTTTTGGATGGTTGGTGAAAGTGTTGAAAAAGGATCCTCAAATACTTGTTTTTCCCCTATCATCACCAAAAGCTATAAGATATGTGAAACTTTCAGGGGCGTGAAGGGCTGTATTCATGAGCCATATGTCTGGATGCTTTATGTCAAACACCATCATTATACGCTCAACACCCAAAACAGAGCGATTCTACACGCGTGTGTGTGTGCACCTGCACCAACCCACACACACACAGAAGACACACACACACACACACACACACACACACACACACACACACACAGAGAGAGAGAGAGAGACACACACACACACATACACAGCAGACACACAGGACAATGTGTGTCTGTGACTCCGCACCTCTCCAGGGATGGCTTAATGGCGTCCGTTAGCGCCTGAGCTAATCATGGGCTGCTTAAGGACTCTGGATGCGTCATTTAGCAGTGTTAATCTCCCCTCTGTCCCGCGCAGCGCTCGGGCCTAGCCTATTAGCTCACTGTAATTGGCCATGGCCTAATTGCCAGAGCCTGTCTCTTTCCCCCCTCTGGCGATAGCGCACAGCTAGTTAGGAATGTCGAGAAGCCTCATCCGTGTCGCTCCAGCAACCGCCATGTCATCACCCTCAAGTTCTTGCTTGAGAGCTCTTAGTCTGACAACCATAAGGGCCCAGTATTCCTCATGTCTGATTTGTTTGTGTGTGTGTATACATGCATATAGTGTGTGTGTGTGTGTGTGTGTGTGTGTGTGTGTGTGTGTGTGCTCACGTTTGTCTGCCTGCCTCCAGAATATCTCTCTCATCCTGTCAAAATCCCCTCATGGGATGTCTACTGCAATATCCAACAATTTGAAGTATGAAGTAGCAGCTGCCTAGAAAGTATTACTATATACAAGTATTACTACAGTCATTCATTCATTCATTCATTCTCATACCAACTCTCTTTAGGCTATTCAAACCACCTTAAACACATAACCCTCTCCCTCACCTCAGCAATGCCCCCCCCCCCCCCACACACACACACACACCCCCTCACCCCCGCTACCATGGATCTCCTGTCCTTGTCCTCTGGGCAGCGTGGGGCAGCAGTGACCACCCCATCCAGCCGTGATTTAAAGCCCCGGCCGGCAGTGGGTCCTGGTCAGACTAATGAGCGGGAAGAGGAGAGGAGCATATCTCCTATTGATCAACAGCCCCCCCCCCCCCCACCCCCCCCGCTATTAGCCATGGCCAGCAGCTGCCATCCCTCCTACTCAGCCGTCTCCATTTTGACTGCTAATACACCATCAGGTGTAATAAGAACGAATGAATTGCATCTGTGTGCGAGGCGAGTGTGTGCATTTGTGTTTGAGTCGATGTGTGTGTGTGTGTGTGTGTATGTGTGTGCTTCCTAGCTATGTCTATATGTGTATGCTACCGTGTGTGTGTCTGTGTCTTGAGTATGTCTGTGTGTGTGTGTGTGTGTGTGTCCACGTTTGTGTTTGTGTGTACACAGA
>NC_055975.1:16232000-16254500 GCF_018492685.1 Alosa sapidissima
GTGTGTGCGTGTGCGTGTCCGTGTGTGCGTGTGCGTGCGCGTGTGCGCGTGCATGTGTGTGCGTAAGTGCGTGTGCGTGTGTGTGTTCAGCGGTTCACCGGCTCCACAGATGATTAATGTCCTTGTGGAAGTGCTCTTTTTCCACTCCGGGCCCAACCTCATCTCCTCTTTCTCTGTGTCCCTTCCCCACAGTCCTTTGTTCTCCTCTCCCTCCCTTGCCCTCTGTACATGATGCGTTCAGGTCGACGGGCTCCTATCGATCTCTGTCCGACTCTCCACTGAAACACCACCACCTCCACCCCCCCCACCCCCCCTTTGAATATCAGGGCATTTTGCTCTTTTCAGGAGAGCTGGTTTTAAAATTCAGACACAGATGAAACAGTTCTTGTCTGTGTGCCACACCAAATCATGCACTGTTGCTTTAATTCTTTCTACTGACTTGTCTAAACTAAATCTAAAATAATGCTTTTGGAGACACAAACTTAATGCTGAGTTGTTATTACTCGGTGGTCTTCTAAACTTATGCAGGATTTTGCATGTAGCTGCTCGGATTAGTAGATAGTCCATTTGACATGGATTTCTCAAGCACTCCCCTCAATAGCACTACACAGCTCCAGGCTCTGTTTCTATTGTTTTGTAGAGAATGGGTTTGATTATTCAATTCTTCTTAGTCTACAAGGCCACAGCCCTTTCATCTCTTTTGTACTACAGCTAATAATGGAAAACTCTTGTGTGTGTACTCGGATATTATTATTTAATCTGAGAGCGAGTCATGCTAATTTTATTTTATTTTTTCATAAGTGCTTAAATGCCTCTTATCTAAAGCACTTGTGTTCTGTCATTGTCTGTTAGTCTCTCAAAGGTTGATGGTTCAATTAGAAAAGTGGCCACCCAATCACTTGTTCTTTGGCCCAAGGGCTGTAATACAGAATATCTAATCATTAGTTTAGCGTAATGAGTGTCTTATTAGACATTTCAGTTGCCTCAGTAGTATTAGGAACATGAAAAACTTTTCCCCAAACCTACTCATGATTACTCTAAATCGTGTTTGTATCAGTATCGACCTTACAATTGGTTTTCCAGAGTTCTAAAAAGACTTCATCAGCGCTCAAAGGAGGCTCAGGCTCCTGTAAGAGTTCTAGTAGGAGACAAGTCACATATTCTTTAAATCTTCTGCACTATTTAGTCTGTGATAAATCAGTGATAAATCCTGCCTGTTATGGTGCCCTAGTATACTTTAATAGCACATTACATTGTGATCTGTACTCCTCTATCTCAGCTCCCCCGGCTCTGCGGCTATCTGGGAACGAGACACTGGTGGTGGACCCGGGCAGAGACGTGACCATGTCCTGCGAGGTGACAGCGGGGTTCCCCACTCCCGTGGTGACGTGGTCCAGGTACCCTGCGCCGCTGCCCAGGGGGGCGCAGGTCCGTGGTGGGTCCCTGACCCTCCGCTCCGTCAGGCCCTCTGACTCCGGCTTCTACAACTGCACCGCGGTCAACAATGTGGGCAACCCGGCCAAGAAGAACGTCAACCTCGTCGTTAGAAGTAAGAGTATAAACCCTGCACACTTATACGTGCTCCTGCACTCCAGTTAGTGCATCATCTCTCTCTCTCTCTCTCTGTGTGTGTGTGTGTGTGTGTGAGAGCAAATGAGAGTATTACACCTACTTGAACCATACATTTGTCATTTCAATATTAATTTAGATGAATTTAATATAGCTAGAACATTTCATTGGAAGAGCAAAAAATTACTAGTACTACTTCCAGTGAAATATTACATATGACGACACTTACATTGTGTCAATAACTTCGGCGACAACCTAGGGTCTAAGTGGAAATGTTTGTTTGGGACCAAAACGACATCAGTCGTTGCGGTGCAAGAACGGAATAAGCATTGATCCGAAAAATATTATCATTCAAGGTTGTTGCAAGATCGGAGTTTCCCTTCAAGAATTACAACACGTTTGAGCCTTAAATTCAGTTGTTTTTTTAACGAGAGCAGCTCAGAACAGTGGTCTGTCAGTTATCAGAAGTATTCAGTGTTGTGGGTGGGCCGCGCTGCAGCATATGTATTCAGAGAGCAGTTGATCTCTGATTATCTCCAACGCCTCTGTCTAATCTTGTCAAGCACAGAGGTTAAGTGCGTTTCTGTAATTTCCTGCGATCGTACAAAGCCATCATCATTGGCGGCGGGCCGTGCAGACTATTTTTAGAGCGTTTAATCATCTTTATTTACTCCAATTAATTTGCTGGGAATGGAGAGTAATTAGCGATGGAGAGAACAGACAGACACTCCATCGGCACGAGCGTGTTTTTGGACAGCTGAGCTGTTTTTGCTCTCTCTCTCTCTCTCTCTCCCACTCTGTTTCTGTCTTTGTTAATGGGGCACGGCATGTCATAGAAGCACAGGTGGCGTCTGCTACCGTTGTTGTCATCGCCACCGCCACCACCACCACCACCGTCGCCGACCAGCTCCAATCAGCGGTCGCAGGTAGAAGCATACGGGCGCCATCCGTTTGAACACGCCTCACCAGCCATATGGTGACTGAGCCCCCCCCCCCCCCCCCCCCTCCTCTCAGTGGAGGGTTCATTATGGGATGGGACTGACACGCCTGCTAAACGGTTCCATTTCTCTCTCTGTCGTCTGAATGCGGGCGCACACCGGAACTTGGGTCCAATTGCATCTGTTGTGAGGCCAGGTGTGCGAGCGAAAGGCCCAGAAACTTCCGTTTGTGTGCGTGTGACAGGGAATGAATCTGTCCTAGGCATCTCATTACACCTTGAAATAGATCTGTGCTGCAACGATGCAGAGACATAGCACACATGAACTACATTCTTCATTGAAGTCAAGCTTTTTATAAGGGGTGTCTGATGATGAATACTCCTCTGTAACCTTTGTGTAGAAGATATTGTGAAGATCGCTGAATATAATACATGTCTTTGTGGAAGTATTGCTCAAGAAAGCTACAGGTGAGAGCCTTACGTAGTCTGACTCTGCACTACTCTGTTAAACTTGCTTTGGAGAGGCATTGGAAGGGCTTCCAAAGCCTCCTCCTGACAGGCAGGCAGCGATAGGCAATCTCCGCCCCACTAGTGGCTCTCGGGTCCCCCTGGAACTGTATCTCCTCCCTGCCCACATGATAAACTTTATCTCTGCCAGCGGAGCGAAATCAGGCCAGATATTACAAATGAGGGATGAATCAGCAGAAGTCTTGCTGAAGGATGTTGGGAAACACTTTACGCTTAGACATACTCAGCTCAGCACTCTAAAAGTAGGTCATTAAAATTCTAACAAATGGCCCTCACCATGTGTTATGTAAGAAGTCAAATGATCATCTAGACCTAGGAATTAAATTCATTTCTCCTGTTAATTACCGGTAAATGCATTTCTTAAAGCATGTAATTATGCATTCTTGTGGGCACGTGTAATGAGGGCTACAGCCTTAGTCAGTTATCGTGGCGCTAATTTGCTATTCTTAGCATGTGCTCTCATGTATAAGTCAACGGTTGAGCAGGTAAGAGGATCATGAATAAGTAAAGGGAACAAAAGTGGGCCAAATGCTGACCTAACCAGACATCATGACACAGAGCCGCTGACTTAGTCGTTTTATTCACCTTCATTTTCTTTTTGACAGAGCTTTAACATTAACATTATCAACACTCAATTTATGTTCTGTCTGCATTCGCTGCTATTCTTTCTATAGCCACCATTAATTCCTCCCGTCAGCTTTTTTTTTAGAAATTTGTATTGATCCTGTTTTAAGGGCAATTTTGTTGAAAAATTGCTCTTATTTGGTCCACACAGTTTGAGATAATTACTGCCATGCATGAAACTTTATTTCCCAATTGTTACTGGCCTCACTGCAGTTGAGCGTAACTTTACCACTTCTAGTTCAGCGTCTTCTCCCATCTCTCTTGTGTTGGTACAGTAAGTGGTTTGTTTTGCACCGTCTCTCTCATTTTCTCTCATTGTTTATTGTTTACCCCATGCTCCCTTGTCCCCTCTGTCCAGCGATGAAGAACCTCACCTTCCAGATCACACCGGACTCCAACAAGGACAGCGAGAGTATCCAGATGGGCCGGGACCTCAAGCTCTCCTGTCACGTGGACGCCCAGCCCCAGGACAAGGTCAACTACACGTGGTACAAGAACGCCATGCCCGTCAACCCCACGGACAGCCTGATCGTGCTGCGCAGTGACCCAGACATGCCCCCGGGCACCAGCAGCCTGGAGATCGTGGACATGAAGTTCCGCGACCAGGCCACCTACAGCTGCGTGGCCGGCTTCCCCGGGAGCAGTGTGCAGGAGCTGCGCGTGGACATCAACATCACCCAGAGCAGCGGTGAGTAGGCTTGACCAGTGCGGGGTGAGGTGGGGTGGGGCGGGGCGGCCTCTTCCTCTTCCTCTTCTGATGATGCCTCCTCTTCCTCTATCTTCTTTTTCTCTTTTTCTTCTTCCACCTCTCCTTTTTTATTTACTCCTCCTCTTCCTCCTCCTCTTCCTCATCATCCTATTCATTGCTCTTTTCCCTCTTTTTCTTCCTCCTCTTCATCCTCTGTTCCTCTTCCTCTATCATCACCTCCTGCTCCCCTGCCACTCTCTCTCCTCTACTTTGTCTCTCTCTCCGGAATTTGCAGACATACCTGTTTTCCCTCACACCCCTTTTGAGGCTTCTTTTACTTCCATTCACTTTTAATGTTGAGTTATTTATCATAGGCCTACAGTATTCTTTTACAAGCTCTTCCTCTCTCTCTCTCTCTCTCTCTCTCTCTCTTCTTCTCTCTATCTCTCCCTTCCTCTCTCTTTCTCTCTCTCTCATATAACCTTCTGGGCAATCCCTCATTTCATTTGGCAGTCTCTGTCTATCTCTTTCCTCAGATATCTCTCTCTCTCTCACTTTCTTTCTTTTTTTAATAATATCCCCCTCTACCTTTCCACCTGACCTCCTTCACTAAACCTGGCAAGGGCTGTGGGTGTTTGGAAACCTATTTCAGGTATCTCTC
Organism: Alosa sapidissima; assembly: GCF_018492685.1. Lineage (NCBI taxonomy): Eukaryota > Metazoa > Chordata > Actinopteri > Clupeiformes > Clupeidae > Alosa > Alosa sapidissima. Next base: position 16,237,008 of record NC_055975.1, read on the forward strand.
TAAATGCACATCTTTACCATGCACTCGGCGTTTCCACTGAAGAATAGTCTTCCTATCCTCATCTACCCATGGAGACCTCTGCTGACTCTATCCAAACACACTCAGTTCACATCTCAGTAGTTTGTGACAATAACACGCTCAGTTCATATCTCAGTATTTTTTGTGACAATAACACAGTCAGTTCATATTTCAGTATTTTTGTGTCCCTTTTGAAAGCAAGAGAATATAGTCTGCATTAGCCAGAGCCAGAGCCTGGCCTCCTGAGGAGAGACTGCGCTGACAGAGGCACTGTCTTCCCCCTCGGGGAGTCCATCTGCCTCGCTGGGGTCTATTTGGAATTCACAGTTGATTAGACGGAGAGTAAGGTGGAGGTGGAGGCACATAGAGGTAGGCAGTGGCCAGCCGCTGGCTAAACTGCTCAGATTAGCTTTGGCTCACAAGCCACACACAGGAATGTTTAATGTTGTATGTCACAGCTATTTAAGATATAGTTTTGTTACTCTGTTGATGCAGTTTTGGACATTGTTGGTCACGTTGGTCCCCATGAATTTACATTTAACATGGGGAGTACTTTTGACTATACTGAATGGTAGTACACAACAACTATGGTGTGAGCCCTGTATATTTGTTTAGTGAATTATGTTGAATGGCCACATACACAGACAGAACACTATATGTTGGCAGCTCATCAGATTAGGGCTGCACAATTAATATTTGTTTTATCAACAATTTTAACTAATGCAATTACCTAAAGGCTGCATTTAATTGTGCAGCTCACACCCCAGTCTAATGGCCAATCTTGTCACACCTATGATTTTTACATTCATGTCATCCTCCTTGTGTGACAGACAGTGAAGCTCACCTAACAGGAGTGATGTGCTTCTCATGCACTAGGCAAGCTCACCAATCAGAAGTGGCCCATCTTCCAAAATGTGGAATATTGCACTAAGGCTTGACTTTCAAAAATTGTATCACAATCCCAATATCTGTCAGACAGAGCAGAAAAATTGCAATTAGACATTTCCCCCAAACTGTGCAGCCCTACCTCAGTTGCAAGACATTGAATCATTTGCAATTTTTTTCAGTGGCAAGCCGTTCCCTTAAATGTTGTGAATGGTTAACAGTGTTTTCTGCGTAATGCACCTCGTCAATGTCTGATTAGGACTGATTGGATAATCATAGGCTTTACGACTGGGATAAATTGCAGCAGTTACATAACTCATGTATGTCCAATGGTAGCATACTCTAGCATGTACAATATAACTCATGCTAGCCTAATGGTGATGCCAGTAAACCAAAGCTGTTAAATGAAAAAGATAATGCTTCAGAACATGTTACTGCTAGGTGCTAGCCATGTCCAGAAATGCCTAAAGTTTTAATGGAGAGACAGGATGTGTCTCAATACATACAGTACAGTTGCGTCAGTGTCATTCCAGGACTCCCATTTTATGCAGACTGTGACGTATGATAATGTTCTTTGCACACTGGGCCAGAAAAAGCTGAATGGAATATTCAATGAAATATGAATGCAGGCTCTGTCTTATTGGTCTCATTAAAGCCCACAGCAGCCAATGGCAGTCAGGAAGGAGCCTGTCACTATATGATGAATAAAACAACACATGGGGGCTCGCCTCTGCAGTCATGACACTCTCAGATGGACCACTACATCTGAGCGAGGTGTGTGTGTGTGTGTGTGTGTGTGTGTGTGTGTGTGTGTGTGTGTGTGTGTGTGTGTGTGTGCATGCTGGAGGATGGTAACCAGATATCTCTCTAGAAAAAGGTGCTACTGGTAGTAGTGCCAAAGGCTGTTGGGCAAGACATGCTGTGCTGGGCTGAGGAACATACAGGTCGTAGAGCTGTCTGTTACAAAAAGGTTACTTTCAAGACGTTTGGAGGTCCGTTCAGAGTTTTAGTGAAAGCTATGGAAGGAAAGTTTGTTAAAAGAGTTTAGTGGTGTTTAGACAGATTTTTTTTGGAGTTGGAATTTATGAATGCCGAAATGTGAATGTGAAATGAATGTGAAAATAGTGGTTTGTTGAAATGTTGGGATTAGGTATGCTGTCAGCCTGTTAAGACCTTGAGGTTTATAATAGTCTTATTTCTGCCACTTTCACAGGTTCACTGCCAGAGAGCAGCTATCAAAGATGTTTCATTTCAAAAACTGTTTTATTTAAACTCATCCGAAATCTGTATTCTATAGAAACCAACGATCCTCCCTTAGATAATCACAGATAAACATGATGACTTTGAGAGTCCACCAGAAATGGTGTATTATGTTTTTCAAGGTGAATGCTGGCTGTCGTGTAGTGGTGTCTTTATGACTCCAAAAATCTCCCCTTCTACTCATCTGCATTGGCTGTCTCACTGTCGGCCTTCGTTTATTTATTTATTTATTTATTTATTTATGTTTTCGTGGGCGACCTCCGTCGCTGTTTTCTTGTCTTGGCAGTAGGTCTACACTCCATTTGGGTGGCAGAGCAGCGCCCCCCACGTCCTCCTCACTGCCCTCTCTCTCCGCCTCTGTGCCTCTCACGCCACCTCGCTGGCAGCCCCGCTGGCACACCGTCTCGCCGCCGCCGTCTCTCTCATTGATGCACGCCGGAGCACCTGTCTGATGATATTGATGTTTGGCGGAATGTTTCTTTAACCTTCACACCGAGGGCAGTCGAGCAGGGAGACGGGTTTCTTTTTAAATTTATTTATTTATTTATTTATTTATTTGTTTATTTATTTATTTACTTACTTATTTATTCTCCTCCTCCTCGCCGCGGAGGAGCATTTAGATGTATCCGCTGACACCCACTAAACATTTAAGAGAGCCGTAAAAACCCAGGCGCTAATAGCAATATGCTAGTCACTCTTCAGCCCTCCCCACCCCCTTGCGGGCTCGCCTCCCTGCTCTTTAAACCACCACAACACAACCCTACACTGTTTTCCCATTTGGTTTCCTCACACGGTGCCCTCGCACGACCTTCTCAATTACAATGCACTCCTCTGTCTCCACCCCTTGCCTGCCTCCTCTCAACTGGGGCCCAGCACCAACCGCGCCCTCCGTCACCTCTGTCAAGGCAACCACTGAATCATTAGCACCAGACCACGGTGTACCATTAGAATAGCAGAGGGAAGAGGATGACTTAGGGCACATGGCACCAAATCATATAATTTGCAGGACTGATATGCAGTATAAATCATAAATAATAAATATTTAAATTTATGTAAATAAATAAATCACATGTGTTTGTTGCTATTCCCTTTCTCTTGTCATTCTCTCATCTTCCTCTTCTACTGGTTATTATGTTCTTCTTTTTCTGCTACTTTCTTTCTTTCTTTCTTTCTTTCTTTCTCCTTATTTCCCCAATTTCCCTTGGGATAAATACATCTATCTATCTATCTATCTATCTATCTATCTGTTCCATCTTCTCATTCTTTCTCCTTCTCCTTCCTCCCACACAGTGACTCCCCCCATTCTGACCGTGCCGCCCGGTGGCGTGACGGTCAGTGTGAAGGAGGGCGGCACAGCCGAGCTGGTCTGCCTGGTGGACGGCAAGCCGCGCCCTCCCGTCCTGTGGTCGCGCGGGAGCAAGGACCTGACCATGCCCAACGGCGAATGGGTGGTGGAGACGCGGGACGGCCGGCTGCGTCTCACCAACGTCTCCCGTGATCTCATGGGCCCATATCGCTGCCAGACGGCCCCCTACAACGGGCTCAACATCAAACGGCGGGAGGCCCAGGTCCAGCTCAATGTCCAGTGTAAGTAGTGCTCCAGGACACATGAAAGGCATGGAGACTGGACACAGGGAACACATGCACACATTGCTGTTTTAATGTGATGGTGGTGGTGGTGATGGTATAGTAAGGCAAGCTTGTCACTCTAACACACACACACACACACATGCAAATATGTCATCAATACTGTTTTTACATGGTCACTATGCTTACTTTTACATTTTGAATTGAGATGTTAGAAATGACCCACAAGGGAAAATTGTGTCAAGTTGTTTTGAAATATCCATATATCCTTGAGCATGCATAGATCCTGGAAATAGAAATTCCACAGGAAATGTATCCCTCATATTTTGTGAGCCGAAGTCAATGAAATGGTCACAGAGCACATAGTATAGCATTCTTCATACTTCATTCTAAGCTGTCACTTAGAAAATTGTATTTTCACAAGTGTGAAGTCGAGCTGGTGTGTGTTTCAAAGTGTTCCTCACGGTTCACGTATCACTCCACGCTAAAGATGGCACGAGCGGTGTCATTAAATATCGAATTACTGCAAAACGCACCATTTATTACCACCCAATCTGGGTACTGAGTAATGTGATGTTTATTGTGTAACAAAAACACTTGTTAAGTCTGTCACCAATTTACCTTGATGGATTGAGTCATTAGATTGGAATTGCTGCTCCTCACAGCAAATGCTTTAACTTAAATCTCTCGCAAAAAACATAAAATAAAATGTAATATCACCTGGCTGCCATGGCAACAGTGGAGTGGTACTGATGCACCCAAACAAGATGGACAGATAGTTACTCAGTAACCGGCACCTATATTCCATTAGGACACTAGCAGCCAGTCGGCCATTATCAATGACTTTAAGCGGCTATATTTAGAGCTAGCATTTGGGAGGCTTGTGAGCACACTAATGCATTCAGAGTTTCAATAATGCATCCATTACAGAGACCTGCATGAAGTAAGTGGCGAACCTAAAAGGTTGTGAATTCATTAGTGCTGCTCCCACCTCAGACTGAGCACAAAAGAAAGAAGAAAAAAAAACATGCCACTCATTCAATACCGGTTCACCGCTGATGTTTTGAAGTCTCTAAAGTTTGCCACTCTGCGATGAGAGTAATTCTCTTTTGTCACCAACTGTTTTTTCTTTTCTGATAAATGCATCATAAGCTTTTAAAGGGAGTAGGTGTAGTTTATGTATTTTGCTTTTTATTCATTTTATTTTTCTTCTTCCCCCAACTCTCTCAACAATCTCTGTCTGAAAGGACTGTGCTGCTTTGTTTGTCATCGACGCTGGTCAATATTCTTTTCTCTCATAAGAGGCAGACCTTCCCATGAGGTTACCATAGCAATGACTAGGAGGATTATTGAGTATAGGTGAGGCCAGGTTTGAGAGTGAAGTTTACTATGGGCAATAACACTGACCCATTCACTCAGAAAAGAATATGGAGGAAGTTATTATGACCGCCGCGCAGCGAAGTTTCGTGGAATTCCGTTCATGGGGGGCCACACAATAAATTAATTTATGTTACTATACACTAACTGGCCTGTAGGTGGCCGGAGACAGTTTTCTGTGAATATCTCGAGAGCCGTAGGGCCTAGGAGGTCCACCTTTTTTTGTATGTTGGTCTTAAGGGGGCATGTCAACCCATCCCATTACCACTTATTTCATGTATAGCGCCACCTAGTTAAAAATATTAAAAAGCAAAAAATTAGGTGTTTTCATCACAATATCTCTGGCTGACATGGTCAAAACTGCACAAAATTGATAGTGTAGGATCATTATGACACCCTCCGAATGCATGCCAAGTTTTGTGATCTTTCGTTCATGGGGGGCCTTACAATAAAATAATTTATGTGTACATTTAGTGACCGTACACCAACAAGGATTCCCGGGACACTGAAAGCCCGGGGTACACAAAACTTGGTGGGCATGTAACCCCACATGGATAGCATGGAACCATCGTTTTTCGTTTTGATCTGTAGCCCCCCCGCTGGACTGGACCCCCCGAAAGGAGGGTAGGGCAGACACAGTTTTCTGTGAATATCTTGAGAACCGTAGGGCCTAGGATGACCAATTTTTTCCGTATGTTTGCCTCCAGGGGTCATGTTAACCCATTCCATGTGCACACATGTGCATAAACAGATACACACGCACACACATACATTCACAGTAATCATACGTATGACACATACTCACACAGTAGACATCTGTACGCATGCATGCACATGCACAAACACACATACGCAGGCAAACACACAAGCACGCACACACACACACACACACACACACATACACCCACACACATAAACGTGTACACGCACACATGCACACAATTCAAAAATTTCTCAGAATTATGAACAGGCAAGATGGGGGTGGGGTTGTATAAAATTAATTTTACATGTGAAATCTATGAACAAATCATGTTTTGGTACTTGTTGTCTAGCAGATACCAGTGAGAATTGAGTGTGGATAATGCAATTTAGTGAGACAGTTAGAATCATATAGGCCTTTCAGCGTAATTTATTTTTGTGGAAAAAATGTGCTGGACTGGGAGGCGGTCATATTTTGTACCGCTCTGCGGTACATCTAGTTATTTATCTTTCAGTATTGAAGAATGCAAAGATTCATATGATTCATATTCATTATTTAATATATACAAGGTTGTGAATATTTAAAAAAGAGGATGAATATCACATGGTCCCACACCATGTTAGCTGAGTTAGGCCCTGGTAGGTTTGATTGTTCATAGCCTACAATGGCAAGGACCACTTTACATACAGTAGAGTCATCCTTTACTGACCATTCTTGAAACATACTTAATATAAAGAATATATAAGAATGGTAGTGTATTATGCATACAAATTGTATCTCATTCCTCTCCCTTCAACAAACACACAGTGGATCACACCCTTTGTTGCATACTCTGCAGTGCACCTGTCATGCCTAGCTCTGACAAAGCACCCTCCGGACTGGAGGCTTCTCAAAATCCCATTTGGCCCAACTGCATAGCAGCAGACAGCTATTCCAGTGCCATCTCCCAACACAGAAGAAATGAATGATAGCTTCATTAAAAAAAAACAAGTCCCCTCCACTCCCCTCCCACCAAAAAAACCTCCCCCACTCAAACACTCATACAGGGCCACCCTTCAGTGGTCCTCAGGCCAGCCTCTTTAGATTTACACAGCCAGCTAATGCAGGAGGGCTGTGGTATGTGTGTGTGTGTGTGTGTGTGTGTGTGTGTGTGTGAGAGAGAGTGTGTGTGTGTGTGTGTGTGTGTGTGTGTGTGAGAGAGTGAGTGAGGGAGGTGGTAGTAGAGGCCAGAGCCTCAGACCCCCCCCCCGGTCCTCCCAAAGCAGCGGTGATTAATGGAGCAGGTGGCCGGCCCGCTCCCACTCAGCGTGAGGGGAAGAGGGACGCAGCCACAGCACCAGCCAAGAGCCAGAGCACCGCAGAGAGAGAGACACACACACACACACACACACACACACACACACACACTCTAACACAGTCTCGACACAGTCTTGTAAACACACACACACACACTGACAGTCTCAACACAGTCTCGTAAACACACACACAGAGTGAGAGAGAGAGAGAGAGAGAGACATGCACCCTCACTCCAAGACACATACACTTTTAGACACACACACACACACACACACACACACACACACACACACACACACACACACACACAAAGCGCCCACCTGCTGTGTTTGTTTGTTTTTTTCCTGTCTTTCTCTCTCACTCTTTATTTTTTCAGTGAGTTTGTTTTTCTGGCGCACCCCTTTAGCCAGAGTGATCGATACGGCAGAGAGAGCCCATTCTTTACCGCCCGCTCTGTAATGAAGTGGACTCCACCCTCCTCCCCTGTTGCTGTCCCCTCCACACTTTTCTCTCTCTATCCTCTCCTCAACTCTACCTTCCCCCCCCCCCCCCTCTCTCTCTCTATCTCTCTCTCTCTCTCTCTCTCTCTCTCTCTCTCTCTCTCTCTCTCTCTCTCTCTCTCTCTCTCTCTCGGTATCTGTCTTTTTCCTGATCAGTGTTTGAGAGAAGAAAAAGAGACTGTTGTATTCCAGAACTGAAACAGTCATGTGCTCCCTTAACAACAAAACAAATAATAAATAGGAAATGTTAACCAAGCAGAGTGAGCGTTTGTGAGTCATTTTTAAAAAAAAATTTGTTTTGAAAGATTTCTGGATTTTTTCCGCAATAGTGGGCACAAAGATGTTAAACTAAGTGGATCTGACAGAGCAATTATTCTCACTCCATTTGTAAAGAATCCAGCAGTTCTACCACAACAATACATTGATTTATGTAATATATACAAGTGCTCTCTCTCTATCTCTCTCTCTCTCTGTCTCTTCTGCTTTGTCTCTGCTTCCTTCTCTCTGTTTATATCACTCCTTCTTTTTTTGTGTGTGTCTGTCGCATATCTCCTTGAGTAGGTTTACTTTCTGTTTGAGTGCTTTGACACACATATCCTCTGCATTTGTCTCTCACTCTCTTTATTTCTTTAATCAGTCTGCTACTTTGCAACTCTCCCAGGAAAACAACCAACAACACAAAGTGGAATAGGAGATAGAGTATAAACAAATAGTAAATAAATAGTAAACAAGTCTGGAAACAAGTCTGGTTAATAAATAGTAAACGTGTCTGGACACTCTCCATTTGCATTGGTGCAGTATAGGAAGAGGCTTAAAGGTACACTATGCAGGTTTAGGTATTTGTGGCGACTGTGAGCGCCTTCTGGAGGTGCGACATATTCATTTTACTCTGTTGTAAATAGCAAACTTCTCGTGACTTATCCCCCCTGTACACAATGAAAATGCTTTTGTCATGGAGATGAACAGGCAGGCAAGCATAACAACAGGCAAGAACTATCTCCAAAGAGCTATAGTACTGACAAGGTAATGTTTCACGATTCTCACGAGATTTGTATGGCCGCCATTCACGAAGTTGCATAGATGGTTTTCTCGGTAGCGACTCGCTACGTCTAATCTGCATAGTTATGCTAGGTGAATGATTCGCCTATTTCGAGTTCGTTTACATCAAATTGGCTTTGTAAAGGGGAAAATCTTGCATAGTGTACCTTTAAAGAATGAACTCATTTGCATTTGTGCAGTATAGGAAGAGGCTTAAAGAATGAACTAATTTGGATTTGTTGGAAATGACATCAGTAAAAGGGAAGAAGATAAATGGTTAAGGGTGAAGCTCAGAATTGTTAGTCATTCACTAAATGAATGGACAGCAGATGGCAATTTTACACACACACACACACACACACACATACACAGAGGCACTCACAAACATGTGTGCGAACACACACACACTCACACAATCTCTCTCTCACACACACACACACACAGGCACTCACACGCACACACACACACACATACGCACATGTCTGCATGTCATCTTTATCATATCTTGCATGTTTTTGCTCCATTTTTGAACATCAGACATCATTTCCACGGATGCTCTGTTTCAGTTTCCAAGTCCTTGGCTTCTTCAATGGGCTTTTTTTTACTGTCTGATGCTGTACAGTTAGAAGGATAACCCCTGATATCCACAGCAATATAAAAAAACAGCAACATGTAAAAAAAGACTAATGAATAAAGTCCTTTTTAGGTCACTATTTCAGCAACACTCTCCATCCCTCACCCTCCACGCCCTGACTTAGTATTATACTTGGTAGTGCCATCATGCTTAGAATGTGTGTTGTGTGTAATCAGAGCTTGAATCAAGGCCTCCACCATCTGTAAGGACAAGGCAGAAGTACAGAGAATGACCACTGTCCCACTTTTCTTTTCCCCCTGCCTGTATCCCTCCCTCCCAGTACGTGTCCTTACAGCACTGACCTTCAGGTCTATGTCGTCAGTATTGCACTGGGTACTTATCAGTTCCAAACATCCAGGGACCAATTGCAGCCATAAAGCCCAAGACAGACACCAACATTATAGAGGACAGTTGTGTCTAGAGAAGCCCTCCTACTGTGTGTGATATTCAAACAAGGAAGAGACATCGGTGTTTACAGATAAAAACAATCAGGAATCACTTATCTAAAATGTGTATGTTTATGTAAACTACACTTACTACACGGAACCCTCCTAAGCAACGTGTTCTGTGTGGAACCAAGAGAGAAGATGCATTAGTTATGCTGAGGCTACATCTTGTGAAAAGGAAAAACGTGTTGCACTACAGCTGAGTATATATTTTTTGCTGTGTGCTGGAAGTTCTAATGTATCTGTCAATATGTCTGCATGGACCCATAGGTTCTTCCTGCGTAACCTTTTATATTTTCTCCAGAATGGTTAACGATTTTTATGCATTTACCCCAGCGCTCCCCGAACAAACAGCCGGACACGAGATCAAATATCAGATCTCTCCAGTGACCTCAATCTGATGTAATGTGATCTCACTATAAGCACTTACAGCCTCTCGATAGCGGTCATGGGATTGATATTGGTGTCTGTAACACTGCCTGGCAGCGCCTGCATTCATTTAATCATGTTGTTAAATGTAACATTAACTTCCTGCTGATAAGGATCCGATTAACGTGGGGGCAGGGTGCAGTAATGTGTAATTCCCGACAATATTATTCAATGTGTTACCGCTTGGCTAGCGCAACTGCAAATGGCCACTACTCTGTCATTAGCCAATGATGGGCTTTGACAGGTTAATTACGTTCGATTAGCGCTGACGACTCACTCTCTCTCACCACCACCTTCCTCTCATTTATAGCCACAGGTTCCAGTTGGTCATTCTAGTTCAGCTTTTTAAATGGGTAGAATGTTTATATAATGTTACCATGTTGGTGTGTTCATCACAAGAAAATCCTTTGTAGTATATTACTGTACATGATTAGTTTTAATTCACTTTCATCATCATGTTGAGGCTACTGAACATTTTCATCAGACCTCCATAAAAACTATTAGGAGGACATTCTCCTTTAACCAACCACTTTATGAAAGGATGTTATGATAGGCTATAGCTTCTCTGTGACCACAAAGCAGGATGTAATTAGGAATACTTATTGGGTAAATGTAACCTTTTGGCCTCATTGGCTTTGACACCAATGGTTGCTTATGTTACTCATGTCCAACTGCTTCCTGGAATGTGCATGAGCACAAATTAATGAACTGGGACCATGCCATGCCTGGGTGAAACAAACATAATTAGGTTCTAAACTGTTTGGCTGTATACACAAAGAACGCTGGAGATGATCATTCTCTCTGACCCTGCAGTTTCCCCTATCGTGGACCCAGTTTTCCAGGACGTGCGCTCGCCCAACTTCCAGACGGTGGTGCTTCGCTGCGTGGTGCTCAAGACCAACCCGGCGCGCATCGCCAGTGTGCGCTGGTTCCAGAACGGGAAGCCCGTTGGACCGCCTCTGCTGGACAGCCAGGACACACCCGTCTACCGATTCCGGCTGGAGCCCGACAAGAACGGCACGTACGAGTGCCGCGTCTCCAACAACGTGGGGACCTCCACCTGCACCTTCAACGTCTCTGGTGAGTGACATGACCTCGTGGAGCTAGATTAGCTAGCAAGATTTGAAGGTTATATAGTCTCACTCCAATAAAGTCAGTAGTCATTTTCTTTGTTATTATTATGCAATCTGAACAAATATTGTGTTCATTAAACAAATCCACTGAATCAACTTTTCAATATTTATCACATTAAGAAGTTTTCATTTGGTGCACAAATTTCAATGATCCACGGGCACCGATTGAGTGTGGGGACAAAGTTTATTTAGACATTGCAAATCTTCCATGCCTATCTGATCCTGACTGTGTCTGTAAACAAAAAAAATAAATTATTAAACAAAGCCCCGTTTCTTTGGGTTTCACATGACTGCCACTTAGATAAATGCAACTCTTAATGAAAGTTTCTGATTCAATGCATCTGCTCATTTTCATTCTGCTACAACTCGTAGGCATTTACATAAGCACAGATTCTATTTTAAATATTCACTGTTTGCTGTTGCCATGCACTTGAAAAAGTTTAACATTCTAACATTTATTCAATTAAACATATAGTTGACCATATGGTGTTAAAATGGTTTTGCAGAAAATATCAAAAATACCTTCTGAACAAGTTGATGTTATTTTAGTTTCAAGGCTGTAGTTGACCATATGGTGTTAAAATGGTTTTGTAGAAAATATCAAAAATACCTTCTGAACAAGTTGATGTTATTTTAGTTTCAAGGCTTTTCAATGGCCGCAGTACGTGTTTATTTGACAAAGCTATCAGTTGTTGTATATTTTTCCCTCTGAGTCAACTCCAACACCTCCCAAAGTCAGTGAGGGTGTGTATCTCAAAGGCTGCTTTTGAGATGAATTGCACCGTTGGAGTGTCACCTTTCAAGCCCTGCCCATAAGTCACCAGTGTAGTCACACTATTATCAATCCACCATCCTTTATTTAGTCCACTGGTGCTGGAGGTCATTGAAACCCAAACCTTGAAGAACTGCAACAATCGAAAAGGCATTTAAACATTACATTGGCAAAGCAATGTCATTATCTGAATTCTACTTTATCAGGGAAGTCATTTTACAGTGAGCAACATCCCAGTATACTTCAACTTAAGGAGTCTGAACCCTGGATATTCTTTGTGTGTGTTTGGAGTGGTGTAAGGATAAAAAATGTTGAAATGTGTCACCGTAAACATCTACTGTAGCATCTCTCAGCTGTAACCTGTGCCTGGCCCTGTCATGTAACAAATCGCATTTCAATGCTTTCATTGAGCATGGTGGCACCTGGCTGCTGATGCTTCATAGCATCGCAGCAACATGTCTCCCAGAGCATGCAGATGCACTCATTCTGCTCTCGGCCTGCCTTATCTGGGCTGTCGCCACTGTGACACATTCAACAGCACACACACACACACACACACACACACACACACACGCACACACACACACACACACACACACACACACACACACACACACACACGTAGGCAGAGGAAGTCTGCTCAGGACGAATGTCTCCCTCTCTTAACTCAGGCAGATCCGTTCCAAATCACAGCTGTTCCCTATGACAAGTTTCTGCCTGGAGTCTTTAGTTAAGGAAAAGCTGCACCATTTTTGGATCCTTTTGCCCCAATTTGCCCAGCTATGTCTGCAACATTGGTACAAGAATTTCCAGTATTGAAGATGTAGATACAGTAAGTGCATAGAGGGTGTGGGGGTCAACTGACAGATTGACTATAACGGATACTTCACACTCATTTATCAACTTGCTTTAAATCTAATAAAATCTCTTCCGCATAGGAAAAAAAAAGACAAGGACGCCACAGCATTGACCTCAAAAAGATAGCATGAGTAACCTGGAGATCATAATATTGATTCCGGCACATAAAACATTATTGATCATGGCAAAGTGATAGTTCCCTGAAATATTAAAATGGCTCAGTCCCTTTGTCATATTAAACATTACACTTCAGTGGATAGATGTGATAATAATTCATAGTTCTATTTCCCTGTGTTGGCATAATTAGATTTATACATCCTCTGGGAGGATCTTAGGCCTGAATTACAAACTGTTTACTCTGGATGTATGCGAGGGACGTAGGAAGGTGGCAGAAACGTCTGACGCTGGGGGGATCTCCTGCTCTTCAACAGACAAATAGGAATGTGTGTGTGTGTGTGTGTGTGTGTGTTTAGTTGTTTGGATGACTAATGTTCTTATATCCACCCCTAGGATCTGAAACACCTCCAAGAAGCTTATTTTCACAGGGAATTAGTTTGTTGGTGCCTGCTGATCCACTTTGGCAAGTGTGCCAACACAGATGTTGAAATGTTAGAATGGCTATATTAAATGTGAAGTTGTATTATTAGGCATTAGTGACTTTAAGTGTATTTGGCACCATAATGTTTACCCTACAGTTACTGATATACTTGGATGTAACATATTTACTCTACTACTGAAAATGGATTGAAATGATCTCAGACCACCATCAGTCATGACCTCCTGACCTTTGACCCTGACATTTGCAGCTCGCCCCTTCCCTGCGGAGTTCTACTATGACACGCCCAACCCCATCCGTGTCTTGAAGGGGGACAACTTCTCCTACAACCTGCAGTGGACCCAGAGAGAGCCGGCTGCTGTGGACCGCGTGATTGGCTACTGGATCAACGTCACACAGGTGCGCTTCTCTTCCAGCCAATCAGATCCTCACATACATAGGTTTAAATCAAATGGCTTCATCCATTTTGAAATTAGAAAAGTGATTGATTTGATTTGTGTGGTTTATTTATTAAAATGTTCAACTTGTTAAGGAGATCAGTATGTTTTTTCTAAAGATGGACCAACTGGGCTCAGGGACAAGTTATTAATCTTCATACTCAGATCTGTTATTCAGGGAATCAGAGGACTTCATAATCTGAAGTTTGAAAAAGCAGTGGATGAAATTATTTCTTTTCTCTCTTTCCTTACTTCCACTCTGTCTTTTACTATCATCCTTCATTACACTCAAACTTTCACCCAGCTGGTTCTGCGTCTCTGTGATGATGGCATATGAAAATGTAAAACACATTAGACTGTAGCCTATTCATGTGTGAGTGATGTAAGATCCTGCGATGCCTTTGATGTCAGCCCCTGGACCGCCCTCTCTAATTCACCAGACAGGATTTCAATGGGGAGCAACACAGAGCAACAAAGCACCATTGAGCGCTTTCCCATTTCATCTGACTGCCACACTTTGATTTGTCTGTCTCACCTGTCTCTTGACTAGACGTAAAGAATAGTTTCACTTAGAGCTGTAGCATGATCTGGTTCTTACAATGTTTCCTGTCATGTCATTTCTTTCATCTTGGAGAATCAACGTCCGTCCACAATGGTGGCATTTCAGATGTATAGTATAGGTATATATATACTCTTTTGATCCCATGAGGGAAATTTGGTCTCTGCATTTATCCCAATCCATGAATTAGTGAAACACACTCAGCACACAGTGAACACACAGTGAGGTGAAGCACACACTAATCCCAACGCAGTGAGCTGCCTGCTACAGCGGCGCTCGGGGAGCAGTGAGGGGTGAAGTGCCTTGCTCAAGGGCACTTCAGCCATGGATGAGGGCATGGGAGAGCAGTGCTCAACCACTTCCCCCACCCATATTTGTCCTACTGGTCAGGGATCGAATCGGCAACCCTTCGGTTACAAGCCGGAAGCCCTAACCAGTAGGCCACGGCTGCCCCACGGCATCTCAGTGCAGGGGAGGTCTATGAGTCTCTGTGGTGACCCTACCTCTTTTAAACATATCCTTCCCTCCCTTTATCCTGTGGTGATGGATGGGTTAGGTTATGAGATATGTGTTCCATCATTTTTATATGCCAGTGAAGGAAGAATCTATGGAAAGCCCCCTCATAACCTAATAAAATAAATTACATTTGAGCACAAAGCATACATGTTTCATGACTGGAAAGCAGATCTACATGTATGTGATTCTCTTTGTTTGATGTCTTACTGTTACATGCATTATGATGTGTTTAATCATACTTTTTTTGGGAGCAGCTATGCTCCTGTTGAGTACTTGGTGGTTGTAGATATGGAACTTGCTGAGCTATCAGATCATGTCCCATCTTTTTTTATGTCCCTCCCACACACTCAAACCACACTCACACTCAAAAGAAAACATAAACAAGCTATAGACTTGGTAGGAATAAATATACACACACACACACGTACACACACACACACACACGCACACACACACACACACACACACACACACACACACACACACACACACAGACACAGACACAGACACAGACACAGACACAGACACACAGACACACATATACACACACACACACACACACACACTCGCTGTTGGTGAGAGTGATTTAAGTGAAATGAATGAATGCACTGGCTCATAATTCGAGGCAGGGGAATAGTTGTGGTTGTGTCGGGAGCAGGGATTGGATCGATGGATGCTTGTTCTGCATTAACAAGCTCTGTGAATGTAGCCACCCTAGAGAGTAGCAAGCAAACTCTCCCCCCTCCCCTTTCTTCTCCTCTCTTTTCCTCCCCCTCTCCTCTCCCCTCATCTGTTCTCTTCCTCCTCTCTTCTCCTCTCTTTTCCTCCTCCTCTCTTCTCCTCTCCCCTCCCCTCTTTTCTCCCCCTCCTCTCCTCTTTTCTCTTCTCCTCCTCTCCCCTGCTCTCTTTTCTTCCTCCTCCTCCTTCTCCTCTCTTCTCTTCTCCTTGTCTCTCCTCTCTCCACTACCTTGCCCCATCTTCCACTCCTCTCATTTCCTCTCTTCTCTCATCGTCTCACCTCTGCTGTTTTCTTCCATCCTCCTCCTCCTCCTCCTCCTCCTCCTCCTCCAGTTTTCAGTTTTCACTTTCTCTTTCTGTTTGTTTATCTGTCTGATCATTCTCTTCATCCCATCTCTCTCCTACTGTATCTGACTTTTTTTCTCTCTCCCCCTTTCTTCCTTGAATCTATCATTCATCCCCTCTTCCTTGCTCTCAATCATTAATTGACCACATAAGACCATGCACTGTAAAGGCCTCCGATTCTGACTGAAAGAAATCCGGACTGATGCTGTTTTCATGTGGTAGTTTCAGCTGTTGCTTGTGTGGTTTGTGCACATGTATTTTAAATGATGGTTGAGCCCCCTGTGCACAGCTCTGTAAATGTTTTACTGCGCGTTTGGTTTGGTTGGTACTTTGTTGGTGTTGCAGGTGGCAAACATTCCCCACCCCAAGCCCCACTCCCGCCCGCCAGAAAGCCAGTGTGTGTGAGGATCATGAAAGCGTTCTGGCGCATCACTGTGTGTGTGTTTGTGTGTGTGTGTGTGTGTGTGTGTGCGTGTGCGTGTGCGTGTGTGTGTGTGTGTGTGTGAGGATCATGAAAGCGTTCTGGCGCGTCAGGTGTTCACCGCTGGAACACTGCGTGGCTCCTGGCATGCGTGCGTGGGGGGCTCGTTTGTTCATTTGAACACTGCTCCTGGAGCACTCCTCCCTCTCTCTCCTTCTCTCTCTCCCTCCCTCTCTCTTTCTCTCTTCCTCTCCCTCTCCCTCTCTCTCTCTCTCTCTCTCTCCCTCTCTCTCCACTTTATACTCCAACAGTGTAATCAGCTCTGCAGTGCAACCTGGCCCAGGGCAAGAGGGGGTAAGACAGGAAGGATCTTGATGAATAATACACGGAAGCGGGATTCAAAGCAAACGGGGAAGATTAGACGTCGGCCTTTGTGTGTCTGAATAGCTCATCTGCGCCTCTTTATAGATCACACCTTAAGTAAGTGTGTGCCAGGACAAGCGCATTATCCTGACGCCGCCATGAAGAGTGTTTTTACATCACTGGACACGATGGGCTCCTGTAAATGTTTGTAAATGTGCCCAAGTGGCTTGTGTATGTTTACATTAGGAGGGGGAAAATGAGAAAGGAGAAAGAGAGAGAGGGAGAGAGAGCGAGGGAGAATGAGAGGGTGAGAGAAAGAACATGAGAGAAAGAGAAGGAAAAGAACGAGAGAGAAAAGAGAGGCAGAGATCGTTAGCCTCATTTGGTGGTGCTGATGAATGTTTAATTAATTTTTCCAGGGTGTAGCCGTGTGGAAGAGGGGAAGATGAACTAGATCTGAGGTCTCTGCCTCACTCGCAGCTTTAGCGAGATAGTTTGACACCCACGGACTGATAGGAAGTGCCATATCTGCCGAAGACACCTTTAATTAGTCTGGTCTGGCTTGGCTCTGTTGGAGACACAAATGATAGACAGCTAGAATGCCAAAAGCGTGTATTTGATTGAT
>NC_055975.1:16259500-16282000 GCF_018492685.1 Alosa sapidissima
TCTAAATTGGACTCTCCTCTCCTCTACTCTACTCTACTCTACTTTGTCCATGCTGCTCCTCAGTGAAGTCTCTTCGCCATCCTTCAACGGCTCCATATAGCGGCGTCTCTCTGTTAGCCCTTAGGGATGCTACACGCTGCTATATGCTGAATATATAAGACCCGTCCCAGTTCTTTTCTCTGATTAGCTATCCAGCTGATTCCACTCATCAAGGGCTTGTGGTGCTGTGTTGAGGATCAATCAGACATGATGGAGCTGGGAGCATCCTCCGTGGTTTCAGTGCAGGCAGGCTCCCCAGAGAATGAGGGGAGTGGATGCATCACATTGCCTAAAAAGTGTACAAAAGAATGCAGGCTGCAGAAGAGACTGCTCTGAATGCATGACAGCTTGCTTCAGAGCGCATCTCAACAAAGGCTGTGTGAATGCAATTGAGTGTGATGAGAGATTCGGGATGGCTGTCGGTCTGGTTAAGCGGTGCTATTGAGTTATTCGTTTTTTTTTTTTTTTTCTTGTTTCTGTGTTTCACAGCATGCCTTATGAAAGAGAGAAAGAGCTTGGCTGGGATAGTGTGGACACGCTGTCACGGACAGGTAGAGGGACAGAAAGAGAGGAATGGGTGGATGAAGAGAAAAGAGGGACAGAAAGAAAGAGAGAGAGAGCAGACAGGACGGCTGGGTCGGGGGTATCGGCAGCGAGCACCCCGTAAAAAAACGACGGAGGGGAGTGCAGCGAGGATCAAAGAGGAGTACAGAGGGATGAAAGAGATTTTAATGATTTGTGTGATATCAGTGGTCAACATTTTGATCAAACGACATCACGGCGGGAGTGCTGGAATGTGAACCACTGAGATATCTGTGCGCGTGTCTGTGTGGTGTGTGTGTGTGTGTGTGTGTGTGTGTGTGTGTGCATTTTTCATTTTTCGTTATTATTTTTCATTATTATTGGTGCCTGTTGGCTCAGTGATAGCCATGCAAGGTGTATTGTATAGGCTTGTCTATGTGTGGGAGATAAAAAGAGGCAAAAAAGTATATGTGTGTGTATAAAAGTATATGTGTGTGTGTATGTGTGTGTGTAGTTATAGACCCTAGTGAGTGTAGGTGTGTCAGAAGCCGGAGGCTTAAACAGCATGTGTGTGTGTGCGTGTGTGCGTGTGCGTGTGTGTGGGTGTGTGTGTGTGTGTTGTACTCACTTGTGTGCATATTAACTAACTGACTGGAGCTGGAGTGGCTGTGCTAATGCCTCTGAAGCACTGCAGTGTCCCACATCCCTGATGCGGACCCCTGATAAAAGCGCTGGATCGCAGGCCCCTAATTAGACAAATAACAAATGCGTTTGACCCCAGAGAGCACGGTTAACCATGGAGCCGAGCCACAGTCTAGCCGTGGGCAACGGAGAGAGAGAAGAGAGAGAGGAGAGAAGGAAAGAGGGAGGGAGAGAGAGAGTGACAAGGAGAGGTGATGGTGGAGCACAGAGACAACACAATTATCTATCTACACTAAAGAGAGTTTCTTGTCTAATGCCTGCACCCAGCACCCAGTCCATGAAAAAGGAGGCACTCTCTTTCTATTTAACCCAAATATACTGTGTCTAATCCACTTTTTCAGCTTTTCCAGGTGTGAGTGAGTCTGCTACTGGTTCTCAGGGTCATGGTGATTTAGAGTGCCCTGATTACAGATACTAACAGCACTTCATGCATACAGAGCTGGCTCAGAATAGTTTGGTCTATTTCCTTGTAAAAGAGGTAAGGAAATAGAGAGAAGTTGGGTTAGGTTGAAGAAGAGTGTGATCTAGCCTGAATGGAGTGTCCTGGGGGGGGGGGGGGGGGGGGGTCAGAACTCTGCCCAGAAGGGGAAAGAGATAAGGAGGGGACACAGAGTGTAAGAGACATGAGGAACTCTGGGTGGGCAGGGTGAGTTTAGACCAGTAGAGTTGTTTGGTGGCTGTGTTGGGCTTCAGGTGTGTTTTTGAACTAAAACTTTATACCTTTGATAACTTCATTCTAAAGGTGCTCTCTGGAGAAACAGTCAAGCACACTTGTGAAGCATATTAAGCAATGTTTTTGATGTTACAAAGTGATTTTCCCACCTTGGTGTTATATCTATCCAAGCGCAAAGTGCATTCTTTTTCAAATAAAGCACCACATCATTTGAAACCTGCTGTCTGACCCATGAAGTCTTCCTCTGTGTTGCAGAATGGCCAGCGTGTGTGGTCCAAGGTTTACACCCCTTCATCTGAGCCGGTGAAAGGCGTGCTGATGTCCGAGGTGATCACTGACCTCCGCATCGCCCTCACGTACGAGGTGGGCCTCACCCCCATCAGCAACTTTGGCACAGGAGACCCCGTGGTGCGCACCATCCAGTTCGCCGAGCGTAAGTTTCTCTGACCTGTAGTGCCCTCACCAGAATAATGGCTTGTGTCTCACCCATATACAAAAAATTAATTATGATAACTGTTACCTCACTTGTATCTTCATATACACATACTAACTAAATGGATACTGTACATTGGGCCAAATACTTAGGCTCACTTAAGACCACCTCCATGTCCAGTAGTTAACTGGATGAGACTTTCAGTCAACTCATCATTAGTTTTCATGAAGTATAATAGGATAGTAGGATAGAAAGATTTAGAAAGAATTTTGTGTCTGTTCTGTAAAAACGTGGAATTGCTGTGTTTTTGTTTTCGAATTTTCAACTTGCATCAACACAAGCAGGAAAGGGAGTTTGATCAAAGGCCATTTTGTTGGTAAACGTGAATGTGTCCATTGAAGTTGACGTGCAATGATTGTAGGGGAGGTGGTGTGTTGTTTGTGTGTGCAGCGGTGTGTTTGAAAGACAGATAAAACATGTCCATCTTTATGTTCTCTCTCTCCAGCGTACACTTATCTCCGTCCCTCAGGTAAGGCAGTGCCTCCATCCCTTTGTGAAGTGTTCCCTGTGTCCCGTTCTATTACTTGCTAAATGATTTACTCTCTTCATCCTCCTCTTTTCTTCTTTTTCTTGTCTTCCTTTTTGCTTTGTAGACAAATCACTTTGTTTTTCCTTCCTCCTCCTCCTCCTGTCGTCTTTTGTCTCGTTGTGCTTCATCATTCCAAAAAGCATCCCTCATTTCATCTCTTGCTCTCTCTCTCTCTCTCTCTCTCTCTCTTTCTCTCTCTCTCTCTCTCTCTCTCTTTCTATGTCTATCTCTCCCACTCCCTTCTATCTCTCCCACACACACACACACACACACACACACACACACACACACACACACTTCTCCCGCCATTGCCCTGTGTGCCTCTCTGTCTCTTTCTCTGCCCATGTTGATCGTTCCTCCTCCTCATCCTCCTCCTCCTCCTCCTCTTCCTCCTCTTTCTTGTTTTTTTCCCCCTTGTTCTCTTGTTTTGACATTTTCAGTTCTGTTCAATTAAATTCAACATTGCTCTACTGGCGCCCAGAACATGCTGCTTTGCCAATGTAGCACAATTAAAAAAAGCACAGCGTAGATTAAAACAGATTGTGCAACAACTAAACAAATTGAGGAGGTGGATATAGCACTGTGGGACCCAAATGGTAATGAGTTCTCACTCCCTTTTCTTAATTCATCCTCGAAAATGAGGGGCATCCCTGTGTAACTAATCTGAGCTGGTATAATATTGTATTAGAAACACATGCAGATGTGAGCGCACACATAAACACACACACACACACACACACACACACACACACACACACACACACACACACACACACACACACACACACACACACACTCTCTCTCACATACACACATACACACACACACACACACACACACACACACTCTCTCTCACATACACACATACACACACACACACACACACATACACACACACACACACGCACATATACACACACTTTTCAAATAGGTGTGAATCAGCACACAGTGATTTGTTTAAATGGAGTGTATTATGAGGCTGACTTACTGTCAGCAGCCTTGTTGTTTCATTGAGACATGAGTACCCAGCCAAGTACTCTTCAATAGAGTAATATTAAGCAATAAGTCCCAACATTACAAAATAAGTGCACAGCAACAAAAAATACGATAATTTTTCAATTTAAAATCATCACTCATCCACAAAACAAAATTGACAGTGAGAATGGTTGCCATGCAACACAGTCGCAGAAACACCATTTGTGTTTGTCACAGTAATACTGATAGAACGTGATTGCTGGTGTAGGTCTGCAGGGTTTTAAAAATGGCTTTGAACACGGCTCAGCCAATCATAGACATATACTGTTAACTGTTAGTTTTATAAATATGATTTTAGAGTATTTTTTCTTCATATCTGTTAGTCAGTCCTCATCTCCCTCTGTGCACTTAGGCACGTATTTAAAGCAGTGTTTTTCTCTGACACAGATTATGTGTGTGGATTCGAGGACAAGCAGATCTGTGGCTTCTCCCAGGACAGAGGCGATACGTTCGACTGGACTCGACAGAACCACCTGTCCCAGAATCCCAAGCGCTCAGCCAACACGGGCCCTGACATGGACCGCAGTGGGACTAAAGAAGGTGCGTTGACTTGCCAGTGCTTACCAGTCTTTTCATCGGTCAGTACCAAATTGAGTTGAATTAAATTTACCGTTAATGAACAGAAAATTGTGGGCTATACTGTATATACAGCTATTGTAAATAACTTGCTGGTAGGTAGAAATGATAAATCATCATATTTTTATTTATTTGAGACCCTTAAGATAAAAATATGAGTTGTTGGAAGAAACATGAAGGGATGCTTTATTTCATTCAATACATTGTTATCATTTAGTGACATTCATTTTATCAATTCTTAATTCAAATAAAATGAATGCTTATCTATCATGTCAAAAAGCTGTATACATCAAAAGAAAACAAACAAAAAACAACATGGCTGGATTTAGAAGACAATTCCCTCAAGTGCAGGAAAGCAGAAACAGTAACCCAAAGTGACTGGCAGTCCCCATCGTGGCCACTCATCATCAATTAGACAGTAGATGACACAGCAGAACAAAAACACATCTCTCTCTCCGGCTGCTTCTGCCACAACAAGCTGTAAAAAGAGGAAAAATAACCACCACTTTCCATGGCAACGGTTCCCCCATTTCTCTTCGTATCAATGACTACATTAGCGGGGAAATTATTTAAGCTCTCCTGGTCCTGAAAAGCCCCCACCCCTCCCCAGTTTCTCTATATTTCCTCGAGACTTCTTAGCTCGGAGCAAGGGGACTTTTAATGCCTATGATAATATACATCAAAAGTGGTCTCCTTCTTTCAATATTAATATGCCCTTACCTCTCCTCTCTCATTGAGCATTCACCACTCTAATGTGACTCCTCCTTAATATGGATGAAGGGGTGTGGAGGGGCAAAGGGTCCACTGTATCCTTTCAAAAGTGCCCGAGTCAGAGGGTTTTAAAAGCTGTCCAAACTCATCCATCACAAGTGTTATTTTAAGGCTTTTTGGCCGCCGTTCCCTGGAAGTGCTGAGCCTGTCGGGGCTTATCTGATACAGATATATGCAGAAGTTCCGTGTATGTTCACATAACTGCACTCTAGGGGTATAGTAGATTCACACGTTCGCAGTCGTGAGTAATTTGCTAATATTTAAAAAAGGATCCCAGTTCAGGTCTGTGGGAGATTTGTCTGATGTTTGTCTGATGCTCCTCTACAATCTTCACTGTGGTCATATGTTTGGGTCAGGACCACTGATAATGGGTGCAGCAATTGCCCTGGACATGAATGGGTGAGAATGGGATGTAATAACTTTTAGTGAAAACTGAGCCCTCAAGATGTCTGTCCTGGGCTTTGTGGGGTCAGCTGGAAAATCAAACCTAGTGAACCCCAGAGGGGGGAATAACCTCACCATATTTCTCTACTCCGCAAGCAAGACCCCAAGTATTTTCTGCTGAGCTTTCAGATACTTCCCTTTAAAAAATTCTGGAAGTTGTAGCATCTTTAGCAAATAGTCTTGTAGTTCAGCCATTGTTGTGTCTGGTTTTGGGATCAGAGCGTGGGCTCTGTGTCATCACCTTAACCACTATCCATACCTCACTAATAAATCTTGTAGAACATTTTAGGCAGGGTTACTACTGAGCTCAATCGATTCTCAACAGAGGGTGGTCAGACCAATATATCGTAGCTGAAAATAAGGTCAGTGTGGATGTAGGTTGGCAACACTACATGGAAACCATTAGGAGTTTTGATTGGATGTATGCCAAGGATACTTACTCGCCATACAGTCAGTGAAACCACACGGGGGGGAATCAGTTTGCCCATTACGTCCCATTTTATTTGAAGGAGACATGCATTACGTAGGTACTGTGGGCCAGATGTGATTTAACTGTAAATATACATGTACGGAAATATTTCACCACAAAACAGACGTGCGCTTTCATGGGCAGTTTTCGTACAAGCAGGGGAATAACTAATTAGGTGCATTTTACGCTTTGCCTCCCATTTTTTTACATGAAACTCCCACTTTCCGCTGGTCCTCCTATGAATGCATATGCATGACACGGAAAAGCGCAAATTGCCATTCTCCTGCGACAGGCAGTCTGCGGTTTAACCCAAGTGCGGCTTGTTTGTACATACCACGGCATGTTTTTACGCGCACTTCGCGAAGAAAATACACCTCAAGTGGGTGCAAAAGCGATAGTACATCTGCACCACTGTGTTTAATTTCAAAGTGCAATGAGCATCCCCGCTGATAAGAAAGAGTATAAAACATGGGAAAAAATATGAAAAAGATTGAATTGGGAATGTGTGCTCAAGGCTTAAAGACCAATTTACATTAACTGAACCAGCACTGAGAAATCTGTCCAGCAGAATCTTTACATTCTTTCTACATTACACACTCACTTAATTTAAACGTCTACTGATCCCCCGCATAATATGTGACAATACTCATGCACCACAGGCTACTACATGTACATTGAGACATCACGGCCACGGGTGATGGGAGACAGTGCTCGGCTGGTCTCGCCGCTCTACAACGTGACCTTGACTCGCGGCCCCACAGGGACCATGCGGACGCCCTACTGCATCTCCTTCTACTACCACATGAAGGGCAAACACATCGGTAAGTTACCCTCTCCTCTCACACCTAACTCCTTAGAGTAGTAGAGCATTAAGTACCACATCATCTTTAGGATTCTTAGATACCATATTAAAGAGTTTACCTGCAAAAACAAATATCCTCCATATGAATTTCCATAAATCTTTTTTTAATTGTGCATTCCATGTGATATCAATAAAACTGTGGTCGGGTTGATTTATTTTTTTACTTAAAGGATAATTCCGGTATTAAGCACTTTGAGTCCCTTTTCTGGTTTGTTTTGGATGAACTAGAGTGGTGGACACCGTAATTTTGACGATGGGTCCTATCTCAACTTTCTGACTTGTTTTGAATCGCCTTTGACTGTTTCATAGTATCTGGCTATGGGCATGCACAAACATGTCCTTAAAACAACCCTTAATGTTTGTTTTCAAAACGGGGCATCTCACCGAGTGGTTAGTGATGTTCGTCAAACGAGGACCCATTGTCAAAATTTCGTGTCCACCACTCTAGTTCATCCAAAACAAACCAGAAAAGGGACTCAAATACCAGAATTATCCTTTAACCCTGGGATGCACAATGAAAAGCATGATTTATGAATTTTCATATACTGTAAATGGAGGCCACTATCAAGTGGACCCTCCGGTTGTTCACCTGACCCTAATCCAGCTATGAGGTCAAGTGGGTTTGGCAGGAGACACCCCTTGCTTTCAGCTGACGGTGAGAGCCCTGGTCAGAGGTCAAACAGATAAGTGCTATAAAGTGATGTCAAACAGCGATACTGAATGCAGTCTTAGACCCAGCTTGGCTGATGTGACCGAATGTCCTCAAAACGCCTGCCAGTAGCAGTTTTTGAGACGCACGACCCAGGTCCATGGTGTATGAGTATGTGTGTGTGTGTGTGTGTGTGTTTGTGTGTGCAGTCTCTATTTTTTCACTCTGAAAGCTGTTTACATGAGGGATGACTGTCGGGGGAGAGAAGCTCTCACTGTGTGTGTGTCCGGGAAAACATGTCTGAATGTCTGAAAGCGCCAGATGTCACCCCAAAGATGAATAAGTCATCAGAATTCTAAAAAGGCACCTTTTTTTCCTGTACGCCCCACCCAGACTGACATGGTAGCTCTGGTCTTTTTTCATCTACTCCTTGTATGTGTGTGTTATTGTTCATGTGTGTGTGTGTGTGTGTGTGTGCACTTGTTTTGTCCTCAAAGCTGACTTATCTCCTGCGCTCCCTCAACAAGCATTTACAGGGAGCAGCGCAACCCATGTAATGAGCTCTGAGCATTCCCCATAATGCATCTCTGTGCCTCAACCCATTATTCCATCTCTGTCAACAAGCTCCTGAACCCCCCCCCCCCCAGTACACCACCTCCACCTCCACATCAGCCCTGTCTTTCACACCACCCTACTCACTCCCACTGTTTTGCACCGCTCCCTTACCCTCTGCCGTGCCAAAGCCAACCACTGTGCCACACGCGGCACTTTAAAATTTCAACCAGGGCACAACAAACATCTGCCAGCCTGGGGGCAGAGCGAGCTGCAGACACACACCCAGTGCACACTCTGCGAATCGCCGGGATGAGGTCACCAGTGCATCTGTGTGTGTGTGTGTGTGTGTGTGTGTGTGTGCATGTGTGTGGGGGTTCTCCAGTGAAATGCTGAAGCATCACAAGAACAACAGACGTGTTTTGATTTAGTAAACCTCCAGTACAACAGCATCCATTATGCATCGGGGACAAATATGCTTGAAAGGTCAAGGATGAGAAATGGTTCTCACTCACTTGTCTGAGAGTTTCTTAGGTCTGGTTCCATAATTCAGTCTCACATTCTACTAGCTGAAGCCCTTTACAGCTCCATATCCATGTCCTGTTGGGTCTCACATGCAGGATTTAGTCCTAGTAGTCAGATCCAGATTGAAGGTTCACATCACTGTGGAAAAAGTTCTCCTTATACTGTACTTAACGCTCCATGCTACATTGGATTGACATGGTGTTATGGTATTTCAAGTTAAAGTTTTTGCTGTAACATAAAATGTATGTATTTAATAAGTATAAAATGTTTCTATGTATCACCACTGCACTAGGGGATGAATGACTTTGGGAGCCACTCTCAGTGAGAGCACAGAGTTAATCAGAATTGCTGAAGGCAAATGAAACATTTAAGAGTTAGCTAATCAGATGAAACATTTCCCGGGGTGCTCCGGCCATCGAGTCATGCGTGGGTACGTGCCCGCCTGGCACCGGCTCTGACATTAGGCCACTTCCATTTCCTCTGGTGACTCACTGGGGGGAATCAGGCCGTGTCGAGAATGGCAAAAGATGAAACTCACTGAGCCACCACGAGAGCTCTCGCTGGCGAGCTCTCCCTGTTGCTGCCGTCAAACGCTAACCTCTCTGCCAGACCTCACATGTCTGTGTGGGGACGTGTTGGTTTGTGAGGACATATCGTGGTTTGTGAGGACCAAGTGTGTGATGTTGGCTCTTGATTGTTTGTTTAGTTTGCCATTGTGTGTGTGTATGTGTGTGAGTGCTCACAGTTTGGTGGTGTTTTGCTCTTAACTTAGCCCCTGATCTGTCATCTCCCTGTCAAAAGCTGACCTGTTGACCGTCTGCGTTTGACCTCCATTTCTGCTCTGATCCGAGGTGGAGCATGCGTATCGTTTGTACACAAACAAACTTGTCTTGTTGTTCTTTCTTTCTCCTGCAAGAGTTTGTAGTGTGTGTGTGTGTGTGTGTGTGTGTGTGTGTGTGTGTGTGTGTGTGTTTGGGATGCAGAACTGTGGAACCTCGAGACTTCCCTCTTAGAGAAGGCGGCGACGTGGCGTTCCTCGTCACCAGTGGCTGGCTGGTTGGGGTTGGCCGAGGGCATGGCCAGGCGGGTGATTTACGGCGGCTGCCAGGGCAATCAGTCATCGGGGCGGTGGAATGGGGGAGGGGGTAGACGCTTCATCATGCCGGCGGCCCATCGGACGGGTTTATCGGGCACATAGATCTTCCATCCACGTCAGCGTCAGCCGCCGACGCCGATGGCGAGTTTGATTTATGCGGGCCCTCGGCATCAGGGACCCACAGGCCCGTGAAACGCCGACACCAGCGCCTTTGATCCGTCCCGGCTGCACCAGAAGCTGTGGTGGGAAGCTACCCCCCAACAAACACACACACACACACACACACACACACACACACCCTGCCTAGCCCCTGCCCCCCATCATCAAAGCACCTCAGTCAGCAGAGACAGCAAGGTTCCTCAAGTTGCAGCTTCTCAGGAGGTCTGCCCCATCAGTAAGCCTGGAGAAGATGTGCCAAGCTAGGCTGAGCTGAACTAAAGCACCTGAGCATCCAGCTCAGAGGAGATGCTCTATAGGAAATCAGTGTTCCCCTTTCTTTCCCTCACGTCTGATGAAGGGCTTGAGTGGGCCCGAAACGTCACGGTAATTAAACTATAACTTGGGAGCATATACTGGTGTTGCGGACTTTTTTCCCCTCTCCCCCCCCCCCCCTTTCTTTCTCCCATCATCCCTTTCTCCCTTTCTTCTTCTTCTTCCCTCATTCTTTTCCCAATTTATTGGTCCCTCTATGTCCATTTTTTTTTGTGCTCCATTAGGCTTGATTTTCTTTTGTGAGGCTCATTGTGTGAGTTCGCTGCCCTTTCAGTCGGCTCCTCCATTCGCCTGTCCTCTCGTCTAACGTCTCAGCCTGTCTGGCAGAGTCGGCTCTCACCGGGAGAGCAGACAGCTGCTGAAAGAACCTGTCCCAGGTTAGCCATCGTTTGCCTTTCTGCAAGCTTCAACAGCTGCTGCTCCTGGCGATCATGACTTTTTCCAAAGGATATATTTTATTAATTCCATTGCTATTTAGGGGCCAAGGAAGCAGAGAGGCGAGTCTTAATGAAAATTAAAATTGAAGGGCAAGGTCCATTAATCTCGATCAAAATCACCCTGAGGGGGGGATTGCACTCTGGGAAAAAAATGGAGTGATGCTCACAGTGAAAGTCTGACATTTCTCTGACCAAATATGTCTCTCTGTCTGCCTCTGTCTGTCTGGTTTTCTGCCTGTCTGTCTGCCTCTGTCTGTATGCCTGCCTGTCTGTGTCTGCCTTTGCCTGTGAGCCTGTCTGTCTGTCTGCCTGGCTCGCTGAATGTAAAACATTCTGTCTGTTTTTTTGGATTCTGTGTCCATCTCTCTGGCTTCCTCTCGCTGTCTTGGTCTACCTCAGTCTGTCAGGACCAGACCTTCACCATCTGTATCCCTCTGTAACATGATCCACGTGGTCTACCTCTCTCCCCTACCAGACCCACTCTGTCTGTCCTCTCCATGTGCATGAGCGCTCTTGAGCCAGCTCCGTGCCAGCTCCGTGCCAGCTCCGTGCCAGTTCGGTCCAGATCCTCAGCTGTGGCTCTGTTCCCTCTGCTCTTCCTCCTGCCCTTCTCTGCCCTGCTGCAGCCAAGCCAGTGAGTCAGCCCCCCCCCCCCCACACACACACACACACACACACACCCCTGGCCAGCAGGAGAAGAAGTGAGAGACTAATGGGCCTGTGTCGCGCAGCCAGAAGCCAGTCTCGACTTGACTGGGCACGGAGCTTCGCGAGTGGGCACAGCAGACTCTGGCACAGTGGCTCGAGTGGCACAGCTGCCATCCAACCACCCCCTAATCCTCAGCACCACCACCGTCACCTTTCTCCGACTATCACACCCCCCCCCCCCCCCCCCCCACGACGCCTTCGTCCTCATTACGGGGGACCCCAGCGTGAGTCTGCTGCCCCGGCAGGAGCGCGAGAAGAGGCTGAGTACGCAGAGCTACCGTTAAAGAACACTTAATGAGCTTTAGTTACCATTAAACAATATTTTGACAGGCCCCAGCATTGTCGCCCACAACCCTCAGACAGCCAACGGGGCCAAAGCGCTGTCACTGAATCATCATTCCCTTTATAACTTTTCATTTATCAAAGAGTGTGTGTGTGTGTGTGTGTGTGTATGTCTCTCTCTCTCTCTCTCTCTCTCTGTGTGTGTGTAAGAGAGAGAGTGATAAAGAGAAGGATGATAGGAAGAGGGTGAAACTGTAATGAGAGAAGAGTGAGTACGGATGGTGCAAAGGAGAGAATGTGAAGAAGGAGGGGGAGAGGGGTGTAGCGAGTGAAAGATGAGGATGGTGGAGCAAAGTTGCGCAATTTGCATACAACTAAATCTCCTTAATATCACATAGTGTGCTGTGCCAACAGTCTAACAGAACCTTAGTGCTTTGTTTATGTGCAGATCAATGCTATACAGTTTTCAGTGTATAAAACATCACACTTTTGAGCACTTATTTATTTGTGTGTGTGTGTGTGTGTGTGTGTGTGTGTGTGTGTGTGTGTGTGTGTGTGTGTGTGTGTGTGTTGGGAGATACTTCTGCTAGGAAATACAGTCCTTGTATACATCTGAATAAGGAGAATTAAAGATAATGATTATAATAATGAACTAAGATCATAAAATAACACGGAAATTCCAAGCTATTGACAGTGGACCGTAAATAATTATTTTATAAAGATGTTTTAATAAGTCTAATGGGAGATAATAGAGACCAATTAGGCCAAATTAAATGATATGCATCAATGATATCTGTTTTTATTTCACAGGGGAATGAGATGTTGCAAATGAGATAATATTACTTGATGAGATAATATTACTTAAATACACACAAAATACACACTGCGTCTTAAAAAGTGTAGGTAGAGAAAAGATCCAATATATATGACTGCTATTCGTTATACTTGCAGGTATAAATTATTCAATATTCATGTGAATACTTAATGGTACAGTTATTTAAAGAGAGTTTTACAGTCTGGGAGAATGTTTTCAAGGTCGCCCGTGGAGTGGGGAACCTGTCAGATAGCATTTCACTTCCTGCGCGTGCCTCCGTTATGGCCGTAGAGCGCAAGCCACTCTCATCCTCCTCCCTGATGATCCTTAAGCTGGAGACACATTTGGGCTCAGCTCCGCTTAATGGACATGGAGGAAAGCCTCAAAGCAATGTAACGGCCACATTTAGCCGAGTCATGATTATTGCATGGATGTACAGTATTTTTGATGTTTACATCAGTCCTAGAGAGCAGAGGGGAACAATAGTAGCATGGGTCTCTTTCTCAAGGGAGGCAGGGGAATCGCAGTGGAGGTTGCCACTCGATGCAGTGAACTGTTAAACACACAAACCATCAATCAGATGGGCTTGGATTGAAGGCCCAGAGAATCAGAGAGACAAACGCCTCCCACACACTGATCCTGCTCTGTTTGGGAATGGGAACAGGAGATGTTGACTTGGTGTCAAACCAGTTCATTGTTTCACACGCTGTCATGTCACAACTCCTTGGAATGTACTCGCTATCCACACACACACGCACACACACGCAGTCACTCTCACACACACACACACACACACACACACACACGCACACACACACTCACACACAGTCACACGCAGTCACTCACACACACACGCAGTCACTCACACACATGCACACGCACACACACACACACACACACACACACACACACACATACGCACATACACAGACAAACGCACGCACGCACACACACACACATACACAGACACAGACAAACGCACACACACGCACACATACACACACAAAGAGGTACACACACACACACACAACAGAGTTGGCTTTTTCATCAATAGACAAGTGTCAGACACACTTTTTTCCCCCTTCTTTTTCTCAAAGGTGGAGTCTCTCATAGTCCACCAGGGCTCAGGGGCTGTTTGAAATTCCTCCTGGCTGCCCGCCTGCGCAGCCAATAGAGCTGTCCCGTGTCCTCTCCCCGCCTGACAGCCTCAAAGACAAGCTTTGCATTACTCCACTGGATCGATAAATCTTTTACCAGCCTGGCCTCCTCATCCTGACTGAGGGAGAAGCCAAGAGAAAGGAGAGGAGGAGAGGTGGGGAGGGAGGTGTCTGTCTGAGGAGGAGAGAAGAGTGAAGGAGGGAGAGAAGAAGAGAGAGATAGAGAGAGCGAGAGAGAGAGAGAGAGACGGAGAATAAAGCAGCAGAATAGAGAGTGAAGGAAGTGAGTGAGTTGGAAGAAAGAATAAGAGCAAGCAGAGTTTCTGTGGGAGAGGGAGAGAGAGAGAGAGACTGATGGTAGGAAAAGAGTGAAGTGATGGGAGAAATCCCTTTTGTAGGGCTGTCATGGAGAGAGGATGGGAACATGCTTAAATGCATTTGGACTTGTTGTCTGACTGTAGGAAATAATTAAAGAATGAGATTGGTATGAAACCATTAACAGGACTGCCATGCAAGAGGGTTCTTTGTGACAAAGCAGATGAAAGCCTCCTTTGTGTGTGTGTGTGTGTGTGTGTGTGTGTGTGTGTGTGTGTGTGTGTGTGTGTGTGTGTGGTTGAGCGGATGTGCTTGTGTATTCATCTCTCTGTGGACCATTAGGTCTTTAAAATGAGAGGCAGTACCACACTCACAATCCTCCTTCACCTATGCCTTTCTCTCTGTCTGTCTGTCTCTCTCTCTCTCTCTGTTTTATTCCAGTTCAATTCAAAAGAGCTATATTGGTTTGTGTGTGGGTGTGTGTTTATGAGAGAGAGCGAGAGAGAGAGAGAGAAAGAGAGAGAACTCAGTTGCTGCACAAAACATTTGCTGGGTAGCCTTACGTGTTTGGGGGCCTCATAATTTCAGTATGCAAGGTTAAAAGATGTGAGCTTTCATGAATTCAGTAATCATATTTGTAATCACATATACTATGCTTTCATAGTACAGTACAGTAAAGTACAGTTTTTCCTGCCCAATATTGTTAAAAAGTGGTTATAGAACATACCAATATTAATTTAATAATTGTTTGACAACCTCGTCAACCAAACGGTTGAGCTGACTGTAAAGAGTCACCATGTAAATGATAATGTCAAACATGGCAAAATTATAAAAATTGGTGATTAACCCCTATAGTTGTCTATCTAATGTCCAAAAACTTTTAATTTAAGCAACTAGAGATGCAATTCCAAGGAATTACTATTGCATGCAAACACATATGTGATGCGATCTAGGAAAACCCACCACATGGTGCACTCAAAAATCCTTGATTTTTGCTCCATTCTAGCAACATTCTGGTCTCCTAGCGAAATCCAGGATACTATCCTCCCAAAATCTTGGATGTTGCTAGGATGGTATCAGAATCATAAGTTGGTAAAATTGCTTCGGGTTTTTCTAGATCACATCATATATAGTAAGCCACTCTTTAACGACCAGGTTGTAGTAATCTGAACCATCAGTTGTAGTAATCTGAACCTGAGGTATGTCATTTTTGCATGCTCAATTTTATTTAAACATCATTTACATGGTGCAATTACATGGTGCAAACATCATTTACATGGTGACCCTTTACAGCCTGCTCAACTGTTTGGTTGACGAGTATAAGTATAAGTTGGGGGCAGCCGTGGCCTACTGGTTAGGACCTCGGGCTTGTAACCGAAGGGTTGCCGGTTCGATCCCCGACCGCTCTCCTATGCCCACATCCACGGCTGAAGTGCCCATGAGCAAGGCACCTAACCCCTCACTGCTCCGGGTTAGTGTGTGCTTCACCTCACTGTGTGTTCACTGTGTGCTGTGTGTGTTTCACTAATTCATGGATTGGGATAAATGCAGAGACCAAATTTCCCTCATGGGATCAAAAGAGTATACTTATACTTATACTACTTAAACCAAGGGTGAAATTCTCCCTCTCTCTCTCTCTCCTTCTCTCTCTCCCTCTCTTTCCCACGCACACTCCCTGTGAGCCTTCCGTTTCATGTTTATGCTGTATCGGTTTCAGGTCATTTCTCTGACCTCTCGCAGTCACTGCTCTTTTCAGAGCTTAAATTGGGTGAATAGTTCAACCATGCAGTGCCAGTTGTGCATCTCATGCTCAGCCTTAAGGCATAAACACATCTCACTCACATCCTTCAGTGTCTGACCCGTGTTGTTTATTCAAATGACCTCCATGGTAATGACTCAGCTAGCACATAGAGTGTATGCGCATACCTTCATTGTTTTGGTAGCATATGTCATAGGATTGTAGTCTTCCATTAGTGGTTTTCCCATTATTCTCTCTTGGCATGGCACTGTTATTTGCTTGACAATTGGCCAGACACATCTTTGACGGCTCCTAGTATGTGGGTGTTCAGTAGACTGCAGGCCTCTGTTCCCTCATGGTCAGTACTCACGGAGTTCCTTTAAACAACAGCTGAAAGTAGAGGTGTCTTAAAAAAATGCAATCAGGGCCAATTACGGGATTATGACAGTGTTGTAGATAGTAAAAATAAAAATACTTTCTTCATTCTGTGTTATTGTTCACTGATATTTTCCCTAAGAGGCTTCCTTTTTAGATGTTTCTTTGTTTGTTTTGTTTGATATCCACTAGTCATACAGTTGTTTGCTCGCTGTACATCATTGATAATTAGCTCAGTTGAAACAGCATTTGCCAGTAGAATGTGCTGTAATTTTGTTACCTTTCACACCATCAAATGCACCAGATCTTTTTTCATTCCTTGAAAAGACAAACGAGCATCACTGCTACAGCATCTCATCTGCAACCTCATTTTCGCCCAACTTCACTTTTTCGACAGGAATCTTTTAGATTCATGACAGACATCTCTGTGAGGCCAGCACATCTTATTGCCTCAGCGACTTCGAGACTAGCTATCTAAATGTCTTCAGTAACCGCACAAGAAAGATAATTTTTTTTCCTTTTTTTTTAAATATCCCTTTAAAAACACGACACAGCACACAACAGAGGTGAGCCGTTACTGTAACCTATCTGAAGTGCAACACGAGAGGAGAGCAGGGGTACACCCCTCGCCCTGTCTCTCTGTATAGCGGTAGCAGTGTAGTAGGAGGCAGCAGCACATGCAGGCCAATTTACTTTCATTATACTGATGGGGGCCGAAGCACAAGCACAAAGGCGCCCTTGGAAGCACCAGTCCTCACTTCCCCCCATCACACAAATGGGCCGATGACTTGACCTGCCTTGATCTGAATGTGGGATAAGAGAGGCTTTTTTTCATCTGTTCCCGCACATGTTCTATTCCATGCTTTGTCCTTGAGGGTCATGCTTTGTCCTTGAGGGGCTCTCTTTGAGAATTAGAATAGAAACTACGGATCTCCGTTTTAAAAGCTTGTTTTTTTCACGGTATAATGTGAGTCACCAAGGCTAGCCTGCTTCCAGTACACCTGCTCTCAGGTAGTTGGTGAACATGTGTCCATGAAACGAAAAGAGACCTTGGACAACCTTTTCCTCCCCCAGATACTCTAGTAGCCCTTCTGTCAGTACTTTCGGCTTCGAGTTACAAGGTGATTATGTTTTACTGTGCAATCAGAGGTGGCAGTCTGTATGCGCTCGCTGGAAATGTGATGCTTCATCAGGATTATGCTAATCCCTGAAGTGTGTGTGTGTGTGTGTGTGTGTGTGTGTGTGCGTGTGTGTGCTTGTGTGCGTGTGTGCGTGTGTGCGTGTGTGTGTGCGTGTGTGTGTGTGAGTGAGTGTGTCTCTGTCTGTGTTTGTGGCTGTTTTGTCAGACTGTAATCACCTTTTGTGTCTCACTTGGTCTTTCACTTTTTGTCTCTTTCACTCTCTTTCACCTTTGTTGCTGTTTGTCATCCTTTGATTGATAATGGATATATAATCTAACATGTAATCAGTGTGTATGAGTGAGCATGTGCATTAGCCATTGCACATTAAAGGTGCTCTAAGCCAGTGTTTCTCAAACTTTTTCAGATGAAGGACCACTTAACCAATAAAAAACGCACGGACCACCTAGCTAAAAAAAATAGATTAGACCTACTTCAACAGTATATCAGCCTACACAATAGGCCTACTCACTGAACCACCTTGCTTATTGTCTTTGCACTTTGCTTATTGTTTCAGAGGATTTATATGATTTAAACTGGCATATCTTATATAGACAGTGTTGCAGAACTGTTTGGATTTACATACAAGTTGGTTCAATATTGCAAACAACTCATCTATATTATATTTTACCACGTCTGCTCAGGGGACCACTTGGGATAGCTTGCGGACCACCAGTGGTCCCCGGACCACACTTAGAGAAACACTGCTCTAAGCGATGTTGGGTAACGTCACTTCTGTTGACATTCAAACAAAACAGAGAGCTAGCTCGCCCCTCTTTCCCCCTCCTTCTCGTGCAACTGAAACTCTCCTGAACATTTATCTTGTCAGTGATTGGCTGCAACAGTTATGTTTCACGGTCCAGGCTGGCCCAGGCTGTTTTTGTTGCTGTTTTTGGAGCCTGGGTTGTCCAGAGGCAGCATTTTTTTTACAGTGTATTCAGGGGAAAGGCAGCTAGCAGATGGTGAGGTGATGTTTGTGACAAAAGATGTTTTAGCTTAGAAACTGCGTAACATCGCTTAGAGAACCTATATAGCACCTATAGTTATACAGGAAAAGAGGGCTGAAAAAGCTACACTAAAATGATAGTAATATGTAGCTCTCCCTCTTCTCAAGATAGATGTATTATATTATGCATTGATATGGGCTCTTTGCACATACGGATCATTTGTTTCCGGTGGAGCCAGGTGTGTTTGCCACTATTGTTAATGTAATTAGTGTCTACACCAGTGGTCCCCAAACTACGGCCCGTGGGCCGGATACGGCCCGCCACCTCATTTTGGGTGGCCCCCAAAACATGTCCGTGGTATATAGCATCTGGCCCGCAGGGGAGTACGACATCGTCAAACTATAACATCCGTAATTTCCCCCATTCATTCTATATGGCGGGTCTTAACAGTACACGTGCAATACTCTTTTTGTCCACTGGTGGTTGTTTTGGCGCTGTTTCGCGTTTACCATCGAAAACGGAATGAAATGTAGGCCTAGGCCTACCTGCAAACAATGTAAGAGGCCTATGCTGACTGCATCAGTGCTCAAAGTATTCTAAAAGTTTATCAATTCATTGTTAATAACTAACTAACCTCTATTCAAGTCATATTTCTGGGACTTCCTGGGATAACTATTCAAATGTTCATCCAAATTCACAATTCACAAAGTTCTCATCAGGTGAGTGAAAGTTAGAATGGTGGTCATTCCAGATGTTTTTGCCAGCACTTTATAAAACTCTCATAGTTTGAGAACTTTAAATTATTTGTAGGATATTGCTTGTTCACAACTTGAGCTGTGTATGCAAAGACACAGAGTTCAGAGTTCATTTTAAATAATATATACTTTTGGGACTCCCTGCTAATACTTTTGGGAATGCTAAATTCTTTTTATTAGTATTCATTTCATTTCATTTCATTTGAGCTACATTTTACATGGCATGATGGCAATATAAACACAGCTAACAATGGTAAATTAAATGTAATGGAATATTCAATTAAGGTAGATTGTTGTTGTTCACAGCACTAAGCTATTTATGGTTACTGATATACTCCGAGTCTCTGGCCCTCTCTTAGTGCCCGGCATAGTGAGCTGGCCCTGAGAAGAAAAAGTTTGGGGACCACTGGTCTACACGGACCCAGTTGGGTGTTGCACCTAGTAAATCAGCATGTTACGATAAATACGGATTTATTCGAGTTAGAATTGTTATTATTGTATTGGGTAAACAAGATATTCAGTGTCACAGTGAAGATGTTAGGAGCAGAATATAACAGAAGATGCCATTACAACACAGCTAATACTCCACCAGAAACAAAAGTGGATGCATTGAGAGCCTTTTGTGAAGAGAGCCCATTCAGTGGTTTTGACGGCCACATGATGCATGTGTAAATCGGTCCAGTCTGTTGATTACAGATGCCTAAACTTAACAAACTTCTGTATTTGTGTTTAAACAGAGACATGTTTGCTACTGCACTACAAGTTTTTGCTCTGACTGTGTTTGCCATTTGGGTGAGCTGTCTCTTTAAGCACTTAGATGACCTTTAGAGCAGTGTTTCTCTAAGTGTGGTCCGGGGACCACTGGTGGTCCGCAAGCTATCCCAAGTGGTCCGCGAGCAGACGCGGTACAATATAATAAAGATGAGTTGTTTGCAATATTGGACCAACTTGTATGTAAATCCAAACAGTTCTGCAACACTGTTTATAAGATATGCCTGTTTAAATCATACTGTATGAATCCTCTGACACAATAAGCAAAGTGCAAAGACAATAAACAAGGTGGTTCAGTGAGTAGGCCTGTTGTGTAGGCTAATGTACTTTTGAAGTAGGTGTAATCTTTTTCTTTTAGCTAGGTGGTCCGTGCGTTTATTTTTTATTGGTTAAGTGGTCCTTCGTCTGAAAAAGTTTGAGAAACACTGCTTTAGAGGGACGTGAACCCTGTGAAGTAGACCAGCACTGTTAGTCTCTCTTGGCTGGAGTCTCCGTTAATTATATTCTGTTTATACTATACTACATATAATGTGGTGAAAAGGGTGAAAGATTTAAAACAAAGCTGACCAGTTTTTACTTCTGTGCTGTGAACAGAGTGTGTGCGTCTGTGTGTGTGTGTGTTTATGTGTCTCTGTGTGTGTGTGTGTGTGTGTGTGTGTGTGTGTGTGTGTGTGTGTGTGTGCTAGAGAGAGAGACAGAGAGAGAGAGAGAGAGTCCCTGTCTGTGTGCGCTACTGAGTACTTATGTATGTAACTAGTGGTGCAAAGAAGAACAGCGAGATGGAGTCTGAATGCGAGAAAGTGAAAAAACAAAGACAGTGAGAGGAAGAGGGAGAGAGAGAGAGAGAGAGATAGAGAGAGAGGGAGAGGTAGAGAGAGTGAGAGGGAGGAAGGAAGGGAAGTGAGGGCCTTTTGATTTCCCGCACTGGTGTCAGTACACAATCTCAAGCGGGTAATATAAAAGTTTCTCTCTCCTTTGAGCGCTGGGCTCTTTTGCTTTGTTTCTCCGGCGTGCCCAGATCCCTGCCTGAATAATAGATCAGCTTCTCCCCACCACAGAGTAGGAGCAGTAAATTAATATAGGTTTAGAGGCAGGTGGCTGTCACCTGCATTCTCTCCAAACCAAATAGATTTTTCTTATCTTAGTGGCTCTGTGTGTGTGTGTGTGTGTGTGTTTGTTTGTGTTTTATTATTTGTTTGTATTTGTGGAAATGAAGTACACCCAGTCCACATCTTTCACCTTGCCTGCACATAGCGAAAACAAGCTTGCTCGCCACCCCACTCGCACCCCTACAAACTGAAGTAAATCAACGGATTTGAATGCAGAGACACACAATGCAAAACTGTATTGAAGTGCCTTCCTACTGGTGCAGGGCTGTGCATTTCAGGTCTACACCTTCAATTTGACCTGTATATTTAGACAAAAAAAGGTTACAATTTCACAGTCAGTATCATATTCAGGGGCAGATACAGTATACGAAATCATTATCACCCATTTGTGACGTTAATTTATTCGCTATTTACAGATTGCAAACATGATATGTACTAACAGACCTCATATGAAAGTGCATTCTGCCTCCCACTGAAGAGCTGCTTGGCAAGTTGTGCTCTTACTCTTGTTTGTATTTCTAGGAAGCTCGGAGACATTAGAGGAGAGGCGTTAAAGTGATAGATGAGGTATTCCGGAGTATGTATCAAAACAATCAGTGACAGCACATGTATTTGAAAAGCAGGTGTAATTCAGACACTGCGGTCAAATGCATGAATACCCTTACAGAAATTTCAGATTTCTGGCAAACAGTTGCGGTTAACTTTTGGCAATGTTGCAGCAAATTTGCAGCATGTCATATTATGCAAAATAGGTTTGTCACCAGCAGTTCACTGTAAGTTTGCCATTATTGGCTGAATGTAGTGGCAAATCACTGGCGAACACATGCCACTAGTGGCAAAATTCTCATTGTTGCCAGAACTTTGCTGGAAGTACCTCTAGCGGCCAACGTTGGCAAACTTCTGGCAATATTTTCTAGGGAACTCATTTGTTTCCCATAAATCACCCACAAGTTTGCTGCAAATCTGTCGCAAACATTTAATTTTTGGTAGGAGAAACTTCCAGAAACAATGAACTCACTGGACTTACTCAAAACACTCACTCGCTGGACTTACTCCAGTTGGGCCCAGTTTTGCTTCTTTGTAACATGTCAAAAGCAAGAATCCCTTTTGCTAACCTTTCGATGTCTTATTTTCACTTTTACCATGTCACCCAGTTCCCTATGTAGCCTAGATGCTTGCTAGACTTTTGGATGTGTTTGTCAAAGCTGCAAAAATGGCCGTTGGATTTCTGTCCTGCATTATCTCTCTGTCTGATAACATCTTATCAGAATATACTGTGTTATTTCCTCATCGCTAAAATTATGTCTCATTTCAATTGTGCGTGCGATGGAATGATAGCATTCAGTCGTGGGCCCTGCAAATTAGGTTAAAGGGGCTAAAAAGCGCTGACTACACCATAAGCCTCACATTAGGAAGAGAAGGCACAGCGTCCAGTTTTTGTGGACTGGCAATGGAGCTGTTTCCATTTGTAAATCTTATGAGTAC
>NC_055975.1:16284500-16464500 GCF_018492685.1 Alosa sapidissima
CTTAACAGAGTCAGGGAGCTAGCTATTTAGCTAAATATAACATATAGCAACAACATGTACACAATATATTTCCACCTCACACACTTTTAACACTCTATTGTGGAATACTCATGTTTTTGGGGTGAAAAAAGCCTGTCTTCCGGAGATAGAAAGCAGTATGGGTCTCCATGTG
This sequence comes from Alosa sapidissima, assembly GCF_018492685.1. Taxonomy (NCBI): domain Eukaryota; kingdom Metazoa; phylum Chordata; class Actinopteri; order Clupeiformes; family Clupeidae; genus Alosa; species Alosa sapidissima. Next base: position 16,284,673 of record NC_055975.1, read on the forward strand.
GCACTTAACAGTAAATTAACCAGTGCACAGGTAGGTGAGTACTTTACATATTTCCACAGTTTGTCATTAATGCCTTTCATTTACTGTTGGGTAGGCTGCTTCTCAGCCATTGCTGTTTCGAGAAAGTCATTAAGTAGGTGCCTTAACTGGCTAGGCTTTTAGTGCATTAGTGACAAGTGTGCAGAATACATCTGTATTAGACAGAGACCCGGAGTGTTGTACAGACTTGTTCCACTATGCACGTAATTTGTGAATTGCTGCATCAAATTGCTAGAAGGGAGGTGGGTCATGCAAGAGTTGTTATGTCATTCAGGCATTGTTGTCACATACCCCCTAAATTCATTTTACAGAAGAGGAAAACTCATTAGGATAGATTACACCATCCATATTACCTAGCACTCCATCTTTCCTAGTCTCTTTTCTCTCTCCATCTCTCTTTCCCCCTCCCTTTTATTCTCTCTCTATCCCTCTCTCTTTGGCTTATCGCCGCTTTACCCTTCTTCTCTTCATTTCTGTTATCTCCATTTCTGTGCTTTTCAACAAAATTATTTGCAGCCAGATGAGAAAAAGCTATTTATCTCCTCTCATTTCTGCCTCTGTAATCTCGGGCGTGTTTTCAATAAGTGCACTGAATAGTAAAAGATTTAAGAAGTGGTGGAGTGGTTAAGGCCCAGGGAGTTGAGATAGTGCTCCTCGTTCCCAGTCTGGGTTTCCTTTCTTCCCTGTTTTGATTCTCTACTCACATCAGTCAATGCTAACGACTGAAGCAGCTTCTCCAAATGCAAAGCATTACCTGAACAGAAGGCCACTGCTCTCTCTCTCTCTCTCTCTCTCTCTCTCTCTCTCTCTCTCTCTCTCTCTCTCTCTCTCTACTCTTCTTCCAATTCAGCTGGCTTGCTTTTTTCAACCTTTCCCATTCTTTTTCTTCTCCTTCCTCCTCTTGCTCCTCCTCATCCTCCTCTTCTTCGTCCCGGCTTTCTCATCCTCATTGGTCCATCGATCGGCTCGGTGGGCTTACGATTTAGTAAAAATGAGAGGTAATGTTTCTTTCCCACACAAGCACAAACAGTCCGTGTGCGAGGAGAGAATTCAGTCATATCCTCTCCCTGGGTAGCTCCAGGCTGGGGTAGAAGGCTCCCTCAAGTAGATCCAAGGCTGGGCCTGGGAGTTTCATCTAATCACTGCACAGTTCATTTAAAGTTGGCTCAGCAGTCAGTTAACTGTCCACAAAATCTTTCTTTACGCCTGTACGGTTGCGTATACATTCATAATTTCCATAGAATCATGATGTCCGAATATCTGTTCCATATATGAACAGATTCGGAATTCAGAATCAGTGTTGAAGCAGTAGCTTCACTGTTTTGTGTCACTGTTTGAAATGTGAAGGGATTGTTTGCAGGGCTCAAAGCCGTCCCTGTCTGTTTGTGTGAAGCTTCTAGGGTGAAATGTGCATCATCTATTTTTAAAAGCGGCTTTCCCTTGACCAAAACTCAGATGGCCTGGCGGCTTTGCCAAGCATCTCACTGTCTGCCACGCTTTTTGAGCACTACCTCCCTGTCCCTGACATACATTAGCATGTGTGCCCAACGTCGGGCGCCAGTTGGCATTGCACGTGGCGCTCGTTTAACGGTTGTTCGGTTTTTTTACGGCACTTCTAAATTGCCACCTGCTTGGCACTGAGGATCTCAAATTTACTTTAATTGCTTTCTTTCGTAAGATGCGTGGCTCAGAAGTTGTCTAGCAGACAGATGAAAGAAAGGTGATGTCAAAAGAGGTATTCCCATGGGGGACTGTTGTTTTTTGCATTCAGCTGTAAACTTTTCAATTGCACAAGAGTAGGTTGTTGTTGGGTTTTTTTTGTTAATGCTGTGCAAATGTCTCCAGCATGTGAGTTCAGTTAGTGGGCCTTGGTGCAAAACATAGATATTTACGACGTGCCAGGTGGTAGCAGTAATTTCTTCCTACGAGTATGTGTGCTACTTTTACTGACAATGGGAAAAACATAACTGCCACAGCAGTGGGGAGTTAGTATGCAGATCAGGTACCATCTCCACCATAAGGGGGGAAACAGAGAAGCTTATACCAGCAAATCAGTGTTCTTGCTCTTGACTTTTTGAATTCTTATAATAGTATGTGGTAGCCAACAGCAGCTGCTGCTGCAGTTATTCCCGTCTTGAAACGTGTAGTGCAGTAGTGCGGTCTTCATCAAAGTCAATGTTAATGTATAACTAGAATGATGGTCCCCAGTTTGTGACCTTAAGGTCCCCAAGCCTTGTAGACGAACGAAGTAGAAAGGCTTTTTTGTTTGTGTAGAACATGGTTTCCAGAGGTTGCATTGTGTGCCTTAGAAACGGGGCCAGCCAATGTTTAAATCATAAACAGCTTGCGGGGAGTCTTGCCCCTGGGCGGTTACCCACCAGCTGTCTGTGTGGTGCTGTCTTGGTTTGCCGTGTTGTCAGTCAGGCACGCCGCGAGCCACTTCGAGCACCGCGTCTCCGCTGCCTTCCACCGGCACTGGCACACGCACCGCCACGCGCCCGGCACGGTACCGCACACTGAACACGGGGGTAGGTTTGAGCCGAGTCGAGTCAGTGCGGTGCGGAGCGTTGCGATGCGGAGCAGTGTGGTGCCGTGCGGAGGAGGCTGGTGAGGCGTACCAATGCCGTTTTCAGGGACATCAAAGGCGCATCCTCCGGGCGATTATGCCTGGGGTATGGTGCGAGATCAGCGGCAGCCCTGAGAGGGTACAAGCCCCGCTGACAAAAACAACACCCCATCTCCACCAGTGTCCCTGTGCCAACCACTCCGTATTCCAAACGCGTTTGACTCGCTTCTGTATGCACCGGTCCATTTTGTCGTCGCTCCATTATTGACTGTCTACACCCCTTGGCTCATCCTTTGCGTACTTTCCTGCGAGATGTATTTTTCTGCAAGATGTATTTTTCTTTCTCTCTCTCTATCTCTCTCTCTCTCCCTCTCTCTCTCTCGCCTCGCTTACGTAGTTTCTTAATTTGGTTGCTTCGCTAACTTCCTTCCCTCCATTGCTCATACATCCTGTCTGCCTTTCTTAGCTTGCAATGTTCTTTTTTTCCAATCAAACGGAAACCCAACTGATCAGAACAGTGATGCGTGTGTCTGTTTAACACACTGCCAATTATGACTCAAGTTTGTTTTTTTATCAGCACTCACACTGTGTGTGTGTGTGTGTGTGTGTTTGTGTGTGTGTGTGTGTGTGTGTGTGTGTGTGTGTGTGTGCGCATGCATGTGTGTATCTTCTCTCTCTCTCTCTCTCTCTTCATTTAGAGCACGCAAGCCCATTAACCTGTCCTCCTGTCTACTCACTGCATTGTCTAGAGTGCTTGTTGTTCACACCGATTCTTTTTTCCCTTCTTACTCTGCTCTGACGGTTAATTTCACACACACACACACACACACACACACATACACACACAAACACATACACACACACACAGACACACACATACACACACAAACACATACACACACACACAGACACACACACACACACACACACACACACACACACATAGAGAGAGACAGATAGAGAGAGACAGAGAGCGCCAGGATATCTTGCTAGTACAACACATAGGGGACAGGTATAGTGTTGTGCAGCCATGCACTTTGAAAGCGTAGAGCAGGTAGATTAAGTGAGAAGGGGCCAGTAATTAAGTCCCTCACCCCTCCTCTTTCTCCTCTGCACTCTGTGTTTTTCTCTCCTTTTCTTCCTCACACAGCTATGCCCTTATTCTCTCTCTCTCTCTCTCTCTCTCTCTCTCTCTCTCTTTCTTTCTCATCTCTCTGTACCTCTGGCGCTCCTCTTTCACTCACTCTACTTTCTGTTTTTTTTTTTCATCTTGTTATTCATCCACCAACTCCTTTCACCTCCCAGTGCTCATCCACCCCTTCTCTACACCTCCTTTCTCTTGCTCTCTCACTCTCTCTCTCAAATGGTCCGTCTTTTTTTCTTCTTTTTCCAAATGCACATGGCAATCAGGTGTTTAGAAGAAAAAAAACAGGGGATTCCAAGGCACTCTCAATTGTCAACGGTTAAAAAGCCTTTATTTTGTTGGCTTGGTTACATTTAAACCTTTAAAAAAAACTCAGATGCGTTTCGGCAAACAAGCCTTCATCAGGGAGTCAAACAGGTTTTTAGAAGCTTGATGGGAGAAAGGATATGACGCACACTCCTCCTCAACAACACCTATTCACTTGAGTATCCACGTTGTGGACACAGCCATTTAAACACACTCACACATACACACACCCACACACACACACACACACACACACACACACACACACACACACACACCCATGAGAGTGCAGGCTTTTTAAGAGTGGCTACCTGCCCCTGTGCGTGTGTGTGTGTGTGTGAGTGGAGTGGGCTCAAAGCTATTAACGCGTCCGCTGTCCCCTGAGAGCAGACCACACTCAGGCAATGCGGATGTGGGCCTCACTGTCACACAAATGCTTTAGAGATAAACATGTGCACAGGCACACACAATCTCACACACATGAACACACAAACAAATAACCAGTCACACTCATATGCACACACACACACACACACACACACACACACACACACACAAGCATAAACACACACACATGCACACGTTGTCCAAATCAACTCAGACAGAGCTTTTAATAGTTTAATTTGTTTAGACCCTATCTCAGGTGTTTCAGGAGCCTGTTATCCAGCTGCAGAGGTGTTGATAGAACAGAACTGGCCCTCTGGAATACAGCACAGCCTGTGCAGAACTGAATGAGATGTGTGTGTGTGTGTGTGTGTGTGTATGTGTGTGTGTGTGTGTGTGTTTGTGTATGTTTGCATTTGTTTGTTTGTTTGTATGTGTGCTTGTGTTTGTGTCTGATAAACACTGATGTCGATGAGCTGGAAACTTCACAGAAAAACATAGGGAATGTGTTTGCAAGACTAAGAGAGTGAGTGTGGTTGTATGCCTGTGAATTTTAATGGGAGCGTGAGTGGGTGTGTGATTGAGTATGAGTAAGTTCTTCTCTGTGTGGATAATGATGTAGTTGAATTCTTGAGTGAGTGTGTGCGTGCGTGTGCGTGTTTGTGTGTGTTATTTATGTGTCTCATGTTGTATGTCTATATGTATGTATGTATGTATATGTATGTGCGTTGTGGTGCTTGTGCTTGTGTGTGTGCCACGTTGTGTGATTGTGCATATATATCTGTGTGTATGTACAGTATGTATGCATGTATGTATGTATGGATGCCGTGGGACATCTATACATGTGTGTGTGCGTTTGTGTATGTGTGTGGGCTGCCTGAATCATGTGTGAGTGTGCGTATCTGTGCTTATGTATCTGTGTGTATGTGTGCTGCGGTGTGTCTGCATGTGTGTGTGCGCCACCTGGGTCATGCTTGAGTGTGCATATATATATGTGTGTACAGAATATGTATGTATGTGTTCTGTGGGGTGTGTGCACGTGTGTGTGTGCGCCGGATGTGTCATGTGTGAGTGTGTGTGTGTTAGTTTGGTGCATATGATACACGCGGGCATCATTACCGGGCGCTGTTTGACACGGCTGTGATCCGCTGCCCGCCCAGCTGCCACGACCTCGCTGCCAATTAGCCTAGAGAGCAGAGTGGAGCGTGTCCCTCGAGTGTGTGTGTGTGCGTGCATGTGTGTGTGTGTGTGTGTGTGCGTGCGTGCGTGAGTGCGTGCGTGTATGTGGGGGCGAGTAAACTCCTCGCCCTCTTTTGAACAGTCGCGCTGCCCGACAAATCAAATTAGCCCACCTCTCTGGCCGAGATGACCTGGCCAAGATGACCGGGCCGAGCAGCGATCCCCATTAGAAAGCTGCAGCACACTCGGCCTTTCACCTCCGGGTCCTGGGCCCTTCACTTCTCTCTCTCTCTCTCTCTCTCTCTCTCTCTCTCTCTCTCTCTCTCTCTCTCTCTCTCTCTCTCTCTCTTCTGCCACTGTTTTTTTATTCAAAAGGAGTCGCTCTGCACAGCACGCACAGCTGCCCACGCACTGTTAGCCAGACATACAGAGAGGAGAGAAATAGAGAGGGAAAGAGAGAGGAGAGTGCATATGCATGTGTGTGTGTGTGTGTGTGTGTGTGTGTGTATGTGTGTGTGTGTGTGTGTGTGTGTGTGTGTATGTGTGTGTGTATGTGGCAGGTGTGTATGTGGTGGGGGTGAGTATAAGTGTTTTCTCTGCTCTACACTGTTAGCAAATGGAACAGGTGTTCATAGCAGGACAGGAATGGGTCAAAAGAAGTGAGTCCCTAGCGTCTGGTCCCCTGAGGTAGCTCAGTCGACCTTTGACCTCAAACTCCTCCTGGTGGTTGAACTGCAAGACTGCAGTGTCTGCTCAGTGCAAACATGCCTAGTCTACCTGTTATCACCTGGCAAGTGTTTCCTTACCTACTGATACACTAGTCATAAAGTCATCCAACTATGTGATGATGTGTGTGTATTTGCTTATGGATTTCTTTGAAAATTGAAAATGTACTGTAGTTTATGAGGTTGTGAAAAGCTCTTTGCATATGAGGCTAAATGAATCTAAGATTAGGTTGATCAAAAGAGTAGTGGCTTGTGATTGGTCAGGCAAATAGGAATAAGCTGTGGTCTTTGAATTTCCCTTCTAAATTCAAACCTTGCATAGGCCAAGCTACATGCTTCTGGATTTAATCATTCTCAGAGTAAACTCTGCCGTACAACCTCTTTGATAGAAACATGGCCGGTGTAGACATTGAGGCCCATTGAAGCTGAAGTTAAATCCACTTCAATGCTGGCTCCTCAAAGCATTTCCAAAAGCATTTAGCCAATCAAATGTCTCAAATTCACCGAACAGCGAACAACAGTTAAACACATCCCTTTTGTAAATTGTAAATGCAAGCAGCAAGCACAGTGTGTTCTTGTCAGTGCTTTGCGGTGTTGTGAAATGAGTTAGAGGCTGAATTAAATGTGCTTTGTCCCCCTCCACCTTGGTTCATTAGGTGTGCGTCGGCACGCGTGCCACGCCGTACACACACCAGGTTATTGTTTGTGCCGTGTGCGTTGGTGAGGTTTGAATATGGCCTCCGTCTGATGAGCTCTGGGCCGCAGGAGCTCAGATGGCGCCGCTTCCAGACAAATTAACCTGTCAGTCAGAGTGGGCGGGCCCTTTCCCAGCGCAAAGGGATCAAACCTACTCGTGGCCTGATTAAAACACACACAACATACACACATACACACGTGGCATGCAAGGCCTTCTCCTGTGTACACCTGTATATGTATACTATTTCATTATTCACTGCTGTCAAATATATTGACCTTTGTGGTGAATAATCCAGTAACATGGATTACTGCACACAACAAAACTGCTGTATTCCAAGTAAGCTCAAAAAGGAAGGGTGAGAGATGTGACACAAACACAGCAATAGGTGATTCTCAAAGCTTAAATGCAATGAAAGGAAATCCTCTTTGTGTGATAGTGGTTGTCTTCTGCTTTTCACAGGTGGTGTTTGAGGGCATAAGAGGAGAGGGCTACGAGGGGGACATCGCCATTGACGACGTGTCCGTCACCAAGGGGAAATGCAAACAGGACAACTCTGGGTCCAACACAGGTGGGTTCTGCCCTTAATCAGTCTCATTGTGAGTGAGTGTCCAACATCTTAATAACTCCTTTATTAGCCCTAATATGTGTATGCACCACAGTCCACAATGGGTTTGAAACTCAGCATCACACTAACATGGGCAATCTCTAACAGGGTTGTGTAGTAACACTGTTTGTTGTACTGCACAGGGCACACAACAAAAAGGAAGGCATGAGAAAGGTAAAGAGAGGGAATACAATGGGGGGGTAGAGAGAGAGATACTGAAATAATGATTGCGTCCCCGCAACATTGGCAGTGTAGCCAACACAACTGTATTAAGACCATTTCTCATTCTCATTCACAACATTATGAGCCATTTTGAACGCCACAGAACTGTAGAAAAGTCTACATCAATGCAAAGGTATGACAGACATCATAGCATTGTTTACCAAAACAAAAACTGTGTAAAAAGTAGTAGAATAAAATGACAAATAGGAAACTTTTGCTGGTTTTATTTGATTATGAACCTTTCTTTCACCATGAACTTCCACTATCAACCTACCACAGTTGAATAATTTCACTACCTTTTACCACTCCTGAAGAAGAATTGGCTGACCAAACTTATTATGCGTAAAAGTGAGCAATATAAAACACTGTTGTAAACAGCTATGTAAAAGGCTGCACCATCACCATATACTGTGCTTTATACTACTACCTTATGATCACCACTGTGTAGAAAAGAAAGTTCCATATTTTATGAATACAAACACCTGGGCAGAGCTCTATAGGCATAATACATTAGAATCCCAAATGCGTAATGCAGTGAATTTTAATAAGGGATACGCCATTCCCCCTGGAAAACTAAGATATGAGGAAAGACTCGGACATCTCCGAGCATACTTAAGCTTTCACTATTTCCTTCTGAACCTTTCTGAAAAGGAATATTTCTATAGCACATTAATAGGCGCACCTGTTTGAAGCCATATAGGCAAAAGGAATTACAATTGCTAATGTGAGATGTCCGGGCTACACCAGCACCAAACCATGCCTACAGGAGTGGACTGGGATATTGCCTATTGATATCTGACCTTTGGAATTTTGAAAAATGCATAAGCCGATGCGAAGCCAGGAGCTGTTAGAACCATCCGTTTAATCAAGTTTGTTATAAATTGTAATTTCCAACAAAAAAATAAATAAGTGAAAATGTAAAGTAGCTAAAAAAGCCTTGAAACATTGAAACAAATCAGCCATGTAAGGTTGAATGAGAGAATTCCTAGATATTCAGTTAATAATTTCAGCTTGAATTTGTTTATAACTATAGCATAAATACTTCTAAAATGTGTCAACATCTGTTTTGCAGACATTTACAAATCAAACAGGGTCTTTGCCAACCACTTTTGCAGGCAATTTTACGGACTCACATTGTCAATGAGGGCATTTTCCAATTAAGACTGATACGTCTCACGCTGAGATTTCCGACTTTGGCAGCTGGCCATGCCGCCTGCATCACATGTTGATGATAATAGATAATAAAACATTTTGAACATTCACAGGGAACAGACTAATGCGATAAACAGAATGTATGGAACAGTTTAGGGAAGGTCAGTGTGTGTTAAAATTGCAGATTTGCTGCAGGTGGAAGGAATGCACACATAATATGATGGAAGTGTTGTTCCTATTTGTGTATTGTATAGTAAATGTAAACCTAATGGAAATATCTGATATATGAAAGACAAACAGATGGTGAGGGAAAATCTCATCCTATATATCAATTTCGATATTAAATAGGCTATGTAGTTATCGAGAAAGCGGATTTAAGAGGTACATATGCACACTTCTGTCAGGAATCTATTTATTGTTGTATCATGTTTGTTATTCCTTTCGTACCATCTGCTTTGCAATCCAAATGAGCATCGATGTATGAATGTATGAGAGAGAGAGGAAAAGGGGCGAGATGGAGAGGGGGAAGAGAGTGATACACAGAGAACGGGAACAGAGTGAGAGAAGGGAAGTGTGTGTGTGTGTATGAGCGAGAGAGAGAGAGAGAGTGTGTTTGTGTGTATGTATGTGTACGTGTGTGTGTGTATGTGTATGAGAGAGAAAGAGAGAGTGTGTGTGTGTGTGTGTGTATATGTGTGTGTGTGTGTGTGTATACGTGTGTGTGTGTGTGTGTGTGTGTGTGTGTGTGTGTGTGTATACATAAGCCCGCCTGGAAGCTGTGGAGGCAGCTGGACCGCGAGCCGCAGGCACGGCTCCCTGGCGCGAGGCTTGGCACGCGCTTGGCACACGCTGATCCCTCCGCGCCCGCTGGGAGACTCCGGTGGCAGCATGAGGGGAAGGGTCCTCCTCCTAGGCTCAACGCGGTGGGCACAGGGACAGGAAAGGGCCCGGTGCCAGCCTCGCTCTAGCAGACGGGCAGCCAACCAGCCTCCGAGCCATCCTACTGTATGCCTCTATGGCCTTGCCATGAATGCCATGAATACTGCCAATGCCAGCAATACCATGAATATGCTCCTCTCTGAACAAATAGCCTCTTCTTCTGTCTGCCACTGGAAATAACTCTCCAGTCTTTTGTGGGCTTACAGCAATCACCGCTCTATGCTCACGCATAAATTGTTCTTTACACAATGTAGCTTGTAGAATAAATGTCTGCCCTGCTCTTGACCACAGATGATTGTTAGCCACTGAAGTGGGGAATTTGTACTCCAGTAGAGCCAACTGAATAGAGACCAACGTTTTTACTCCTGCTCATAAACCTCTCATGTTCGCTGTTTTAGCTCTCTTTGGAGAAGATGCTAAGTTGCTACGGGAGCTATAACTCAGGTAAAGGTGGAGAGTAATAAACCCCCACACTGACCTCAGACCAGCGGTGTGTGGAACTAACAGTCTACTCAGGCAGGCAGTATCATCAAAGAGTCAGGCATTCGGCTGTCAGTGGGCAGGTTCAGACCATAGCAGCAGCCCTTGTCCCTCTGGCCTTGTCATACAGTAATCCTGCACACACACACACACACACACTTCACAGTCCTCTACCAATACCCCACCTTATCAGTGGCCTCAGAGTCTCTCTCTCTCTCTCTCTCTCTCTCTCTCTCTCTCACACACACACACACACACACACACACACACACACACACACACAGACACAAACACACTTCACAGTCCTCTACCAATACCCCACCTTATCAGTGGCCTCAGAGTCTCTCTCTCTCTCCTTCTTTCTCTCTCTTTTTCAGTCCAATTCAGTTCATAAAGCCATAACAATCCGTAGAAATCTGTTTAGTCTGTGGGAGTTGTTTTAGCTTACAGATTTGCAGCATCTGCATGAGGTTGAGAAGAAAGCCCCTTTCTCCTGTAGTAGTAGTCTACAGTAATTCTGCTCACCCATGACAAAAAGCACTTTACAGTCAAGTGGGATTTCCCCCCTGCTGCTAGCACAGTAACTACTATACAAAGGGGATGCCTTCGTTCATTAGTGTGCTGTTGGATAGCCCCAATTTGCAGAATTATATGGCAGGAAGAGCCCAAACCCACAACATAAATAACATTAAAAGTGTTCACCCAAGAAAAACACACACACCCGGCTCTTACTTTCTTGTTGGAGCAGCTAGATGCTAACTAACAAATTGACCTGGAGGTCTAGACCATAATGAACGCTTTGGGGTCACCCTCACACTCTAGGCCTCCTCTCTTCTCCTCTCCTCTCCTCCTCTACTCTCTTCTCCTGCCCTCTCCTCTTCTCTCCTCTCTTCTCCTCCCCTCTCTTCTCATCTCCTTTCCTCTCCTCTTTTCTCTTCTCCTCTTCCCCTCTGCACATTCACCCCATTAATTGGTTCCATGAGCACCTTTAAAGAGAATTCCAGAAAATGACCCAACATCCAGTGCCTGGGTCCTCATCAAATATTTACCATGAGCCTTTACCTCCCAAACAGCTCGGCAGCAAAACAAAACTGGAATGCTGGAGGGAGGGGGGTGGGGGGTGCTGGTGGTGGTGGAGGGGATCCTTAAGTTGACGCTAAATTATTGATGCTCCAATAAACAGGAAGCGCTGTGTGTGCTTGTGTGCGCTTGCCGTCGGGAGGCAGGCAGATGACACAGATGGGTAATTATTGCCTGAGATTGCAGGTGAAATTGGCATCTGCCGGTTTCGTATGTGGCACGGCGTGTGTGGGTGTGTGTACACACTCTCTCTCACACAAACACACACACACTCACTCACACATTTGTAAAGGCATTATACACTCCTAGTGAAGATTCATACACATGTGCAAACACACACACACACACACACACACACACACTCACACATATGTAAAGGCATTATACACTAGTGAAGATGCATACACATGTGCACACACACACACACACACACACACATACACACACATATGTAAAGGCATTATACACTCCTAGTGGAGATAAATACACATGTACACACACACACACACACACAGACAAACATACCCACACACATACACACACACAAACATACACACACAGGGTCATGTAGCAATGCAGTGGTTTGAAGCACAGAAAGCTGGTGAACATGCCAGTGCTAGCGGCAATGCAGCAGTGGGAGTGTGAGGCACTAGGAGCAGGCGCTCAGTGCTCACTGTCGAGACTGCACTTCACAGCTTCCCTGGCTCATCCTCCACATCCACGGCTCTCCAAAGAGTCCATCTGGGTTGTTTCGTTGTTTGGGACCTTTGAGATGTTTTTATTGTAAATAATGAAATGTGCTTACACCACAAGGCCGTGGTGGAGCACTTTATGTGTCTCATTTCAGCCTCGTTACGCAAAGGCATTTAGTTATTTTATGGCTATTAAATTTGCAGTATTATTAAAAAAGCTGAACGTGTGTGTGTGTGTGAGAGAGAGAGAGAGAGAGAGAGAGAGAGAGAGTGAGAGAGGGGAGGGGGGCACCAGCAGGGATCAATCATTATGAACTGTGAATCATTCATATCTACCCTCCTTGTAGTGTTCAAAGAACATTCATCTCCTGTGTTTTTGTGTGTGTGTGCGTGCGCGTGTGCGCGGGCACGCGCGTGTGTGTGTGTGTGAATGTGTGTGTGTATTTGTGTAATATGGCTGTAAGGGAGGGAGAGGGAGAATGAGAGAGAGAGAGAGGGTAAAAGAAGAAAGCGAGGGAATAAGAGTGAAGGAGGGAGAATGAGAGAGAGGTAGAGAGAATGAGAGAGGGAGAATGTGAGAGGGGGAGGGAGGGAGAGCGAGGCTTTGCTCCCATGGGGTTCCTCTCTGTGCGCTCTCTGAGGAAGTGGATGCAGCGAGCGCCCAGCTGCATGAGATGGATCACCTGCTCTCCTCTTTTCTCCTCCCCGTCCTCCTCCTCTCTCATTTTTCTGCCTCACGCTGTCCTCTGCTGTCCACTCCTCCACACATTTTGTCTCCCTCACTTACTCTCCACTTGCTTTCCTGTTCTCCCTCTCTCTTTTTTGCCCTTTCTCCTCTCTTCTCCTATCTCCTGTCCTCTCATCCTCTCATCCTCCTCTTTTCTTCTCCTCTGACTCTGATCTCTCTCGGACTTCTCCGCTGTATTCTTCTCCTCCGCTTATCTCCTCTCACCTGTCGTCCTCCGGTCTTCTCTGTTCCGTTCCTGTCTCCTCTACCTCCCGCTTGTCTCTTTTACTTCTCTGTGTCTCTGCTGTCCTTTACCACACGTTGTCACTCCATCTCTTCTCCTCTCTTCTCTTCCCTTCTTTTCTCTTCTCTTCCCTTCCCTTCTCTTCCCTTCCCTTCTGTTTTGGCAGTGCCATACCATTGCTAGTGTATGAGTGATGAGTACTGTATGTGTGCTGGGATGTGCCACAAGTTTTTTTTTCTGAGATCATAAATCACTACCAGACTGAGAACAGACTTAAAGTGTGTCTGTCTGTGTGTTTGTGCTGGTGTGTGTGTGTGTGTGTGTGTGTGTGTGTGTGTGTGTGTGTGTGTGTGTGTGTGTGTGGAGGGATTTTAGGGGGAGAGGACATTGTGGTCGAGGAGACACAGGAGGTGGAGGCAAGTTATAAAAGGGAGAGTGGGGGGGGCATTTTTCTATAACCTGCACAGCTGCTGACAGATGTGTTCTATTATGGAAAGTTATGAACTGTTTGGGTTATACATTTGTGGTACAAAGCACAAATCCAGACTAGGTCAGCATATGATACTTGGAATAGAACACACACACATACACACACACACACACACACACACACACACACACACACACACACACACACAGACACACATATACACAAACAGCTGCAATTTCTGAATTCTCCCATACCCAATCCCAAATCTCTCACCACCCCAAAAAGACCTTGAAAAGAGACATCCTTGAGAGGGTGCTTTTCTTATGAATAGGACGAATAAAAGGTCTATTATATACACATTGATTTTTTTGCTGGCTAGAGTATCTCATGAATTCATATTGATTATTCTAAACACAATACCTGCTTTTTATTTATTAAAATTGGTCAGGATATGCAATCACAGGATCACTGTGTGTGTGTGTGTGTATGTGTGTGTGTATATATACATCTCTGTTCTTATCTTTCTCTCATTCTCTCTCTCTCTCTCTCTCTCTTTGAGTGTGTCGGTGTGTTTGTTTCTGTTTGTGTGTGTGTGTGTGTGCGTGCGTGCATGTGTGTGTGTTAAACATCCATACATATAAATTCCTGAATGAATTTTCTTGTTCTCCTCAAAAGATGCCATGACTAATAGACCAACAATTCACTTAGCACAGCAAGCTGAAACATAATCCATCATAATTGGCCCTTTCTCCAACCGATTCATCCCCCGTGTTGTCACTTTGTCTTAGTTAGCGCCTTTGATTTGAGCCTAGCCTGAACTAGAATTCACACCTTGCTCGACAGTCGTCTGATGATGACATCAATAGCAACCCCCTCGTTGCCTGAATCTGATCTCCACGCTCTGGCGAGGGCCCATCACAGAATCCGCACGAGGCAAGCGGCTTCAGTTGGCACCTCCCACGCACCCTCCCTCAGCCCTCGTTTTTCCTCGTTTTTTTCCCCCTCTTCTTTTTCTTTTTTTCTTTTTCTTTCTTTCATTCTCTGAAGCAGCCTTTCCGCAGCCTTTTCCCCAGCTGAGTATCTACACAAGGAAAAATGGTGGGAAAAAAGGAGTCAGATTCCTACCCATGGGGTCACACAAAGCAAGTTGTTTTGGCCCGTTTATTTATGTGTGGATTACACGGTCAGGAAGCTGTCCTGGAGCACGGGAGAAAACTAATAAGACATGACTGCGCTGACTGACTTGAATGACTGACGGAGCTCGTTGTCAGAGAAGGACTGAAACCACTTGGGGATTGCAAGTGATCTGGTTATCTATATGTGGTTTGAAGTGTTTCCTCTGTTGTTTTTTTTGTTTTGTTTTGTTTTTTTTAAATTGTGTTAAGAAATTGTCCAAGAGGCAAACTGTGAACTTTTTTCTGATTCTCTTTTGCCTTGTGTGTGCGTTGTGTGTATCTCTGTGTGTGTATGTGTGTGTGTGTGTGTGTGTGTGTGTGTGTTGTGTGTGTCTGTCACAGCTGTTCTCTTGGGAAATGCACCTGCCTGTCGCCCAGGCCCCTTGACGACATGGGCGACCTTTGCTGTCTGGTCCTGCCTGCTATCATTCTCCAGATGATGATGATGATGACGACGACGACGACAACGGTCAAGACGAAGACGAAGACAATGACGACATACAGTACATCCACACAAGAGCCCTCAACCCTCCCACTCCCCTTTGGTGGAGACAGACACTGCCCCTATGCTCTCCCTCTCCTCCTCCTCTTCCTCACTCTCCCTTACTTCCTGTTCCTCACACCTCACATCTTCCTTTCCCATCCATGGTTGCACCCACAACCTTTTCCCAAACCACTCTTCCTTCCGTCCGCCAATGTGTCTTTGAATCACCTGCATTCACACCCCATCTCTCCTCTCCTCTCCTCTGTCACTAACACTAAGACCTCATCATTCGTGGAGTAATAAGGGTGTCTGTCTATTCATTACATCATATGTAGGACTGTGTGACTGTGATCACATATTTTGGCTGCATAGATTCACCCTGCTTTGACCACCCCCTTTGTTCTTGTGTGTAACTGTCACGTATCTTCACCTCGCATAGCTTCACGTATCGTTGTCATGCATCGCTTTCTGTTTACTATCGTCTCATAGACTTTAGCCCCCCCTTTGCCCCCTCCACCCCCCCAACCCCCCCCCCCCCCCCCCCTCTTCTCTGGACCTTCTTCCATCTATGGCGTCGCCCCTCTGTTCGTCTCAGACACACCAAAGTGTCGACCACTCAACCAAAGATGATGATGTTGGGACCTAATGTTGGAGTCGGTGGGTGGGTGTTGTGTGACTGAAGGTGGGGGACCCTTACCTCATCTCCCCACCCTGGAAGCCCTCTGGCCCTCCTCCCACTAGGATAGACCTCAGGGGGTGGCTGAGGGAACCAGAAAACGAGTGGAGGGAGCAGAGAAAAGCAGAGAATGGATGAAAGATGGACATATTCTGCCTCTGGTTTTATGTGGTGAAAGAGTGGTAAACCTGAAGGGAATTAACCTGTACATTACATTTATCTGTATAAGATATAATATGATGTAACATCAAAACAAGTCAACAGGTCAACAAACACAAAACAAACATCAACAACAATTTATGGATATTTATAACTTTGCAGACTGCATCAAAGTGAAACTGAAGAAGCACAACTTTATATCCTCTTAACGTTTTTTTTATTTGTTTTGTTTGTTTTTCCCCCTGTGTGGTGTTCTGTTGTCTGATTTAACTTACGCCAGTGAGCACCTACTGTCTCTCTGCTTTCTTTATGAGTCGTGATCCCACATTATTGGTTTTTGGGAATTACAGACAAAACAAGAGTTATGAAAGTGGAAGAAAAAAAAGAAAAAGTCTCTCCATACCTTCTGGACATGCCTAACCAGAATGGCCATTGACCACCATAGATTGTTGAAACAGACCTCAAACTGGGATGGAGACTGAGAGTGTCATTCATACTTACTCACGGGAAATTGGATAAGACAGCGGTCACTTTTCCTTGTGATCTGGGATGGATCAGGCGATGCGTATCAGAGGATCTACGGAGTTCAAACCCTTTCTTTGCCAAAGGATGGGCGACTGTGTGAATTGAGAACTTAAGGAGGTGATGTGCAATACATATATGGGGGGCATATAGATATATACATGTTGGTCTGTTCGACCCTGACCTTTGTTTGTTTTCAAAAATAAGTGGTGAAAAAAAAATGATTTCATGTGTTTCCGATAATGAATGTCAAGCAGGATTTCACACTGCGTAGATTGAGACAACAGACATTTGAGACAGACTGTATTCTTTAGGGTTTAACCACACAAGTTATCAAGCTTTCTCTGTTAAGATCATCGCAGATTAATTTTGACTGGTGTTTGGTCTTACTGAAGTATTTAGCAACACATGTCAGTGTATCCGTTTAGCAATATTGTGACAATAATTTCAAAATACTTACTCATAGGCACATGTATTCCTCATATTACTCACGCCAAACTCATCACAACAATTCATAACATCAGGTCAGAGTCAGGTTGCCATATTATAAATTCATCTAATGGTTACAGTTCTCTCACATGAGCTACATATGGCTCACTGGAGTTCACTCACAGTGCATCAAGGAACAATCACTGGTCCTTTTTAAAAGAAAGTCTGTGTTTGATTGTTGTCTGTTATTGGATTTTGATGTATATAAAAGAGCAGTGGTTTTCATAGGAGATGAGCAGTGCTGGCATATTTAGGAGCACAATAAGACAATGTCAATCACAATGGAAAAAACCATGTGTGCCTCTTTAAGAGAATGCCCCTAAAACAAAGTTTTATTGCAGAATTGGACGTCTAAGACTGTATTGTACAACCCAAAGTGAAATGTGTATATTTTTCCATTGTTGTCTCAGCACCTAAATCACACATACAACACGTGGCCCCATCTTGTCCCTGGTTATGAAATCAGCTCAAGCAAAATAATCCAATGTCGCCATCATCCATCCTCGCAAGCCAAACCACTGTCAAACCTCAGTTTTGCCACTCTCTAAATGCATCATGGGAATCAGAGTCTATCCTGTCAGCCTTTAGATGCATTATGTGCATTATCCTTTCACTCTGTGTAACAAGTTAGTCACTAACTCTTACACTCTTGTACTGTCACTCAAGCAACCATGTATGTACAGTAATGTATTAGTGAGGTGTTCTTAGGCTGTCCCATTACAACATGAATGCAGAGTCAGGGGCAAGTCAAGTGGACCAAAATCAAACTGATCAAAATCATTTTTTAAATGTCAACACAGCTGGGCTTTTTTTCTTCTCGGTCTACCCATTGACAGTAGCTACTTTGAACACTCATTTCCTAGGCTAATTCACTGAACAGAATCAGTTCATTAACACGACTCAAAATGTTTTTTAGAATGAACTCTCATTGGGTTAATCCAGGTCAAGATCCAAGATGTGACACACTGATCCACTGCTTCTCTTGTGTTATTTAGACCTTAGCATAGTACACCGGTGATACAAGGAAAAGCTTCAAGAATAAGATGATTGCAGATAAAATATATGGAGGTTAGTAGCATGGGGTTTGGCAGAACATCTCACTGTAAGCTAGCTGACTATTTACAGTTCCACCGCAAGGACAAACAGCCTATTCGCATTGTGCTTCTAGTTGAATGCATTTTCCACCAGTACACATTTGAATAATGTGTGTAATGACCACATCTCCAACCCCCACAGACTGAGAGAGGGGGTGGTGTCCCCTCCTGATAGTTCACTCGTGGTTATATTACTCGTGGCCTGCCTGAGGCCATCTCACATGAAGCAGAAACACACACACACACACAGACACACACAGGGGCCAGTATCTCTGGGCGCCACTGCGGTCTCCAGACCCTCTCTGGAAATGCGTTTCATTGTGCCCGCCAGTGCAAATGAAAGTCAATTGCGCCGTGGCTTTCAGGCAAATGTGCCTAAGATAAATGGCAAGACATTGCGTGCAAATGGTTATTAAATACACCGAGGTGGAGAGGACTGTGGCGTGTTCATCAGTGGGGGGAGAATTACTCCACAGTGCAGCAGACTGACCCGTAGTTGACCCTGGGGGCTTCTGCCTCATTGTTGCATTGTCTCTGTGCTGTCTTATATTACAAGGGCATTGGATGTTACCATAGCTGCCATGTTGGCTGTACTTTTCCTGGTATCTTTATGTGTTCACTGTGTTTGAGTATCCCGATATACCCCTCCGTCGGAAGACCCCGCAACTGCAGACTTTTTTTAAACGTCATTATCCAGTGTTAATCCACAGAAAAGCAGAGATTAAACATATATACCTATATTTAAATTGTTTTATTTTGTGATGACAAATCAAAGTTCTGTCTTTTTTGAAGGCTTAACATTATCAGTATGTGTCTGATGTGGGATCACACATTGTGGACTGAAAGTCGGATTATTTCTGCAGTGGTTCCTTTAAACTTTCTACAAAAAAAATGTATCTGAAAGGGATTTGGTAGGCAGTGCATTCATCACTTTTCATCCTCGTTGGTTATGTGAGCCCGGCCAGACACCAGTTGCCGAAGGATTGCAGCGGTTTAGGCAGTGCAGCTACGTAATCGAGGTCATTCTGGCTTTTTAACGACTGTCAAACATGGCAGAATTCATTGTGAAACCGAGGTGTAAACACCTGCGATAGTGTGAGTGGGCTGGAATAACCAGCAGCTGAGTATCTGATGTGTGTTATCATTAACATTATTGGTTGTCACTTTCTCCGTTGTAATAAATAGCATGCCTTCCATATCCATAAAAATTCCATATCTTTTTCTCACTATTGCGCTCCCATTAAACATTAAAGTCAGTCGTTCTCCATCTTAACCACAGTCAATCGGGTTTATCTCACACCGTATATTGAGCTCATTCTACAGAACCCTGCGGTCAGTAATAGCACCCATTTGAAGCAGCTGGTTAGACTGTCATGCACTGCTCTTGTTAGCCATTACTGACCACACACATACACCTCCTCTCGACTGTTCTACACTTTAGCAGGTAATACATGTGAATCACAAGGAAAGGAGGAAAACATATGTGCTTTGAACAGTTTAACACACTATGTTCTGCCTCATTTGGTTCACTGTCATTTACTCTGCTTTCTTGGTGCATTGCCTAGAAAAGGGAAGACAGGGACAACTATGAAGCCAGAGCTCTTGTTTGTCCCTCTAAGTTTTTCAGTTTGTTTATGCCTCTAACTCTGTTGTTTGAAAGAGGATCCATCACATTAGCATGAAAGACAAGAGGGCCCTAGATGAAATTAAGGTTATATCCTGGGGCAATGGATCCACTAACAAAGTAACCATACCAACAAGCCCCATGAGTATACCAGCTACACTTGGCCTGACATTTAAACTCTACTGAACCAGCTTCCCACATACCATACAACTAGATGTGTAGATTTAATCACTCTTAACGCATACATGCATAGACATACTCAAACATAAGAGCAACGCAGCCACACACACCCACATACGGTATACACATAAGATGGTCTGCTTTATGAGCCTTGAAAAAATGAAGACTACAGGTACATTTCATCCACCGAGTTTCCTGCTCCCACAGACATACATGAGCACATACCGCCATCATCGCCAGAAGCTAAACCATGACTGTTTTATTCATTCTGTTTGGACAAGCTAGGGAAGGTTTCTTCTCTTCTCTCATCAAGCTGTTGTGAGCGATACTTACAGAGTTCCGGGTTTTGCTTTGACTTTGGTTTGTTTTTCCTTGGATGCACCGGCACAATATGACAAAGAAAACTCGTAGTGCTGGGTGTTGTATATGCTCTGTCATGTAACAAAATATTTTAGAGGAAAAATATATTTGAAATATGACTCCAAAATGTATAAATAAATAATCAAGAAAGCAAAACATTGTTGGTATTTTTTGTTCTCTGGTAATCTTGATAAAGGTTTAATAGCTGTTAACACATAGTGTGAGGTCTAATAAGGAGCATTCTGTATACTTTTGCTAAATGTTATGCTAAATTTCTAAATGTATTTATTGCTAACTGTAACACTTGCAAATGAGAGACATTCACACTGTCCTTATGTGTGAATGGTGAAGGTTTTAGAGGGAGACTGAAGGGTGGAACAAATGCCTCAGATTTACAGCACTGAACAAATAATTATTCATATTACTCACCCCAAGCAATTAGCAAAGGCAAGTCATCAAACAAATTATTCCGCACCTTCACACCAAAACTGGAAGACATTCACACATGACTGTCCTGACTGATATTTGTGTGAGAGTAGATTATTTAAACGGCGTCTTCACTCTGAAATGTAATGCTGCTCGTTTATCATGCAAAAGCAGCTCTCCGCTGAAACCGTTCATCCCGATGGTTGTAATTGAGCCAAGAGTTGTAGCCTAATTCTCCCCTGTAACCGCCGTATTGAATCATTTTAGTGAAATCATTTGAGAAAAAGCAATACAAGCAATACGGCCTGCATACACTTAATTTATAAAGCACACCTAAAGCACAACTCAAGGAGGTGGGGGGGTCATAAAATGTGCTTGCAGTGCCGGAGGGTTCAGATGTCCTCAGGCAGGCAAATCAAACTCTGAATTGCACTAATCATATTAATCACACCTGTTTGCCTTGTTGGTCTCCAGTGGGGGCCAGTCATTGAGTGGAGGAGTTGTCAGTAGTCCATTTCACAACCCTCGCAAACAAGGCTACCAGGCTGCTGAGGCGTCAGGTATCTTTCATGCTGCAGTGTGGTGTCCTGGGGCCTCATTTCTAAAAATGTTGTGTAGAAACCATCCTTCATTTGATCTTAAATAATTTCTGAAATAATCGTACAATGTGTGATTCAGAGAAAATGAACGCCACTCTTCCAGATGTGGCAATTATAAATCACAAATAAACGTGAACTTGTGTGCAGCCGGAGGGTTCTAAGTGTCCGCCTTGTAAACACCACCTCATCAATATATAGCATATGCTTTAGAGGATGTTCCCAGAATGTCTTTTAAAGGTTTATTTTTGCAGGAAACGTTTTCAGGGAACGTTCCTGGAATGTTGCGTGTTTCCTGGGTTGAGCGTACGCACGGTGTAAGATTAAATCTGTGCGTAAGAACTTTTTATTAACGAGGCCCCTCCATACCGATTGCCTTATTGTATGGAGAGCAGGCTTGTGCAAAATTCCAGAATTGAATTGAAACTGGCTCTTAAATTCGAATTTAATTCTTGAATTTCACTTGCATTTCAATTGAGGTAGCAAACAGGAAATAGAATTGCAATTCGAATTGTGCATAACCCTGACGGAGAGCAGGTGGGGTCTGCCGAGTGTTGGGTGTGGGTCTTTTCCTTTCCTTCCTGCTTTGTGGGGACCGTCTTTCTTCCATCCCTAATGTCTTTTCATTTCCGAGACGCTAATGAACTCGTTCTCATGCAGGGGTTACCTCTCCCTTCTCATTCACCTTTTGTTTTGCCAATACCTTTCACCATGCCACTGACTGTATAGTGAGTGCATCAATCATTTAATCATTGATTATTATTATTTTACATTGTGTGAAAGGATACTCAGCAGCACTCAGCATTTATGGTGTTACAATCAGGAAGAAATTGAAATTGGAAACTCCAAATCTGTTCTTTAATTTTCAATTAAATCACAGAGTCTTCCTCACAAAAAATACTGTTTTAATCAGGTAGGCTATTTCTGAATTGTACAGTTTTTGTTGTTGCCTAGTAACGGGGGCACTGGTGAAATTAACGTCACTCCCATTAACATGTTTATTTATTTGTTAATTTATGTATTTAACCATAGTCATGATTACATTATTTTTATAT
The DNA here is from genome assembly GCF_018492685.1 of Alosa sapidissima. Lineage (NCBI taxonomy): Eukaryota > Metazoa > Chordata > Actinopteri > Clupeiformes > Clupeidae > Alosa > Alosa sapidissima. The sequence goes on from NC_055975.1 coordinate 16,307,123, forward strand.
TATTTTAATATCCAGACAGAGACTGTGCCTTTTCAGCTCCCCACAGTGACCCATCAGACTGACTGAAGTAGTTTGTGTTGGGCTCAGTTTGTGCCATGGAGTTTGTGTGTGGCTCATCACGGAGGCCCTCCAGTGTTTAGTCTAGAACTTTTAGGGCCCTATGGTGCACCTGGTGCAAGGTGGTGCAAAGCGTGATGCAAGGCTTATTCTTATCTTACACTCAATAAAGTACGTTTTTTTAAAGTACTTCTTTTCGCCATGCGCCCCACTTTTATTAAACCTTGCTTCCACGGGTGTGGCAGTTAACAACATAAGGTGTGGTCTGGCGCATAACCCAAAAATCACTATCTTACACCCTCTAAAAATCATTACGCCACTGACCAAGAAAAACCTGGTCTATAAAGGCGTATATGAAGCACAGCTAAAGACACACTGTCACGAGATGTAAACAGCAACTCCTCTGTAGGATAAATATCCTTAGGATTTTTATTCAGTCATTCGAACATTAAGTGTTGTTGATTGTAACCCCTTGTCAGTCAATAGTGAAAGTAATTAACTGTGTAGAACTGTTTTGTCATTGACTATGGCTACTTTCACACCGCAAGTCTTAATGCTCAATTCGGATTTTTTGCTCAGATCCGATTTTTTGTTGGCTGTTCACATTACCTTTAAACATTACCATTAAAATGTGGCCTATATCAGATTCCAGTGTGAAATGTTAGCGGTTCTGAACTGACCTGCATGCGCAAAAGAACAATAACAATGACATCAGCTAACTCCCGCTGGCGCATAATTGTGACAAATGTCAATGTAGATTGACGTAAAAGTCGCATGAAATCTGCCTTGGTTGTTCACACTGCGGCCGCATTGAAAAAAATATGTAAGTGATCTAAATCTGGTTAGAACAAATCAGATCTGGGCAAAATTTGAGTGTTCACACTACTATTAAGTCTGACCTGGTCACTTGACCCCCCAAAAAATTAGTTTCACTTTGCCTATGAATTCAAATAATAGGCGAGTGCAGATGCATATAGGCTATACTCTGCTAGTCACAAACAGGTTTTTAGTAAAGCAAGGTTTAGTGGAATCCCTGTTACATACGGTCTCGCGTGCAAGCAAGATTCCTTCAAATGCGCCGCTGACTATCAAAATACCGATGCGCTGTTTGAAGTTGCGCTGCTTGCTGTTAAATGGAATGACAGATGTCATTCTTATTGGTTTAAAGGATGTTACGCCCAAAACTCATCCATGACAATTGTGTTTGCGGTCAAATGTGACCGATTGACAATTCTTTCTTCTCAAAAATATTGTTAACTTATACTGACTACCATGAGGCTCCTTGACTTTGTTAACACAGGGCATCTGAACACACAAAACAAATTTTGATAATTTTTATAACAATTTGAGTGTTTTATTTAAGAACATCCATGTGATAGGCCATTAGAAATGAATGGGTGAGGAAATGATCAGTGTATAAAATTGAGTCCAGGCACATATCAGATGGATTGTATATGTGCTTTTGTACAGTAAAAAACCCACACAAACACACCCTCACTCCCCCTCTTTGCTTCTATGCCAGCCCCCACAGGAACCTTTCCCCAATACAATCTTCCCCTTTCTGACTTGCATGAGCTCAGGTCAGTGAGGCCTGCAGGCTATAAATGCGTCAGCCAAATGTAATGTAATAAATAGCAAATGGAAGTTCAAAACTGGTTATATCCAATAGAAGACAAGTTGATACGAAGGTCTATCACAAGATTAGATGATAATATGTGTGTTAATATGGATTTATAACAAGTTATAATGCAGCGGTCATTTTTGACCGGGAACACAAAACTAGTAAACATAAAACGAACACAACAGAAGGGATAAAGAAACATAAGAACAACCCTTTTGCGCCCGGCGCCCAGTGTTTGATCACAAAATCACGCCATTAAATTAGTGATTCTGATCACCAAAATAGTGCCCTTAAAGTTCTCCTCTACAGCCACCAGTCTCAGCAACAAATACTATCCACCTTTGCCAAGTTGCAGGCAAACTGCCAGAGGCATTAACATGACATCCACTGCAGCCCTGCACGCACCTTTGTTATTAATGAGCAACAGAAAATACCATCCTGCCCCTGAGATTCAAACAACGACCACCAAATATCTCAGCTTTCCTGAACAGGTTGCTCCCTGTCCCTCATCAACTTCACCCAATCCTTCAGTAGAGAAAACAATTTGACATATGTTTATGGCCTCAAAGGAAACATAAACTCCCATCTTCACATGAATGAATACCTCAGCAATATAATAAAGGTGCATGTAATGAGAGAAAATCCAAACATTGTGTTACAACCTCTTCTAGCTCTCACACCCACTTACTGATACTTCTGATTATTGTCTCTGTTCATTAGTGGCAGATCAAGTCAGCATGCATAGGCATCCGATCGTTTGCGTCTTCCAGATTATTTCGTCTGAATTAGCATCACAAAGCCAGCATTGAGTCACGTCTGCCGATGGCCCCGTGTGATTGGTGACCAGCGATGGGGAGATACCAGCCTAATTAAGCTCTCCTTGTTCCACCAGGCTGATAGTGGGATTCAGTAATTGCGAGTATTCCCTTGGTGTGTTCAGAGTGGATGCAAGGGTAACATTCAATTTAAACTGTTGTCATGCTTATTATTTTTCAAAATTATGCATTGAAAATGATGTCTAGTCATTCATTTTTCTTGGAATAATTTAACATTCACTTCTGATGAAAATACAACGGCAGGGCATTGCCAGAAAACACAGATAGCCTATACTCTGTGTGGCACTGTTGGTTTGCTGTACTTTTTAAATGATGCTGCCTAATGTCATACTATAATAGGCTAGATGTCTCCATGCCATAACAAATACCTGTTGTCCACCTGTGGTGTCATATACACACACACACACATATATATATATATATATATATATAATATATACACAGTGCAACAGGAACAATGAGAGCAGGCTTCCCATAGTGCCATAAATTCATGAAAGGAGGAATGAAGTAAACGAACCCAACTGTGCCAACTCTTTGTTCTCACCAGGAGGGACGACGTTTCCATGTCAGATTATGACCATCAATGTCATGCGTGGCAAGGATATGATAACTTTGACAAGGATGTAAGTCTTATATACGTGTGAGGCTAGAGTGACATACTGTGAGAGTGGTTGTGACATTTATTGGTAATCGCAACCTTTCATTTTTCTATCATTAAACAGTTATCATCTTTATGAAGTGACATGACAAAGTAATGGTTATGACACAGGGTTCAAAGAAGCTATCTTTATATGAGCAGGCGGTGTTCCTTCAGTTTAGTTGTGAGCTGCTACCTATACATAAATTAAATATAAATTAAGTTGGTATTCTGCTGAATCCCGTGGCGTTTCAATAAGCTCATTCACAACATTGTGGCGGTTGAATAGTAATCCACCTGTGCTTGGTTGCAACTTTGCGTTTCCTGGGGGGTGCTTTTTTGTTTTGTTTTGTTCAAATCCTGCTGCGTTGGTTGAGGTTTCCCAGGTCGATGGGTGGATAGGTCGATGGCTGGGTCTGATAGACTAATCCATGGATATGAATGCACAGGGAGAGACGCTGATTGATTCATTGATCTCCATCATGCTAGGCCCATTCTCCTGTCCTTAGGAGTCTGCATAGACATACACTTAAGACGTTTAGGAGGTGCAGTGTGTGTGTGTGTGGGTAATATAAATAAAATCCAGACACAAACATGTAATTTAAAAACAAATTAGCGGACGCATACATTTACATAAATAGCCTTATCTTCATATATGGAACACTAGTGTTACTAAGAAAAAGAAAAGTATAGGCCCCAGCAGTGGCGCGACTGGCTGGGGCACCTGCACCGTACGCCGGCGACCCGGGTTCGATTCCCGCCCCGTGGTCCTTTCCGGATCCCACCCCGACTCTCTCTCCCACTCACTTCCTGTCAGTCTCCACTATCCTATTTGAGTAAAGGCATAAAAAGCCCAAAAAAAATATACTTAAGAAAAAGAAAAGTATCCCCTCCCCTCCTTAAATACAATACATTAACCTCAGGGATATTAGTTATTACACTGGGGAGGTTGTTTACATTTATTAAAGGAGAATTCCGGTGTGATATTGACCTAAAGTGTATTGAAACATTTCTTCAGAAACTGGAATCCATGCATTTCCACTGAATTATTTTTGGAATCTGATCCCTTATCATACCTGTTCATTCTTACTCGTTGCTCGACTTATCGTGACTAAATTCAAGATGGCTGCAAACGCTAAACTTCGTGGAGATACTGTCTGTATAAATCGTCTTGTAAGTAAACTACCAGTGCTTTTTCAAAGTTCTCAATGTCTCGTTTTAAATGTCAGGGCCCTCGGAAGTCTACCAATGAAGTGTGGAGATACATTGAGCCTCGTAAATGGGTGTAAAACAGTGATTTATTTGCATGGCTAGCCCGATGCCAAAGCACCACTATTGAAAAAGCTGTTGGTAGCATCGGCTAACTAGCGCCAGATTTTGGAGTGCAGGGGACAAGCCGAGATGGGCTATGAGACATACGTTCACACTCGGTATCATGTTTCAATACACTTTAGGTCAATATCACACCGGAATTCTCCTTTAATGTAATTCTACTAGTCTCCAACTACTGTAGACGTGTAGTATTGTGAAGTTAGTGGATGTCAACTATGACTCCCGCCAACTGTTTTCTCTGCCTACAACTGTTTCAAAATAAAGGTCCTCACTACAATAATTTACTATTAAATTATTTAAACTATCCAACTATTTAAGTGTTCAGCCATTCCAACTCTCAGTTGTCATCAGCTATGACTCCTGCGAACTGTTTCCTCTTCCCACAACTGTTTCAAAATAAAAGTCCTCACTACCATAGTTCACTATTAAATAATTTACCATTTAAACTACTCATCTATTTAACTGTTCAGCCATTCCAATAGTCAGTTATCATCAAATGCATATCATCATATACTAGCAAACCACTATAGTAACCCCTTTATTTCTGACAGTAGCCACCATGGATACCCTAGCAACAACCTAGCAACGACCTCAAGTACCCTAGCAACAGCTTAGCAACCATGTCAAATACCTTAGCAACAGCCTAGAAACCACTTCCACAGTTACAATCTAGCTACCTATATAGTAATCAATGAGATTAACCTAGGAACCAACATAGCAACAGCTTTATTTAGCATTGGAACAATCATTGTACCTATCTTTACATTATCTGTTTTAACACTGTGTGATATTTTACATAATATGTTTTGCATTTTCATACACTGGTAATTCCTTGGAATTGCATTCCTAGTTTTTTACATTGCTCTCTTAAATACACATCTAACAGTGAGGCAGCGTTGAATACCAAATGAAACAAAATGAGAAAATAAGAGCTCAGATTCTCTCTCTTGTCCTTTTGTCCTACCCCTTATGGTTATTGCATTGAACATGTGTGAACTGTGAAGACATATTGTCAGTAGCTTTGTCACACACACACACACACACACTGCTGCTGCCTGCTAAATGTTCTATCAAAACATAATTAGAGACAATTATTATCTGAGAGAAGACAAGAAAGCAAAAAAGAGAGGAAGCAAAAATAGAAGCCATTATCTAAGGAAAGAGAAATATAACACCACATAAACTAAATGCTTCAAAAAGAGGCTATTGAAGTCAATAAGCCTACTTGTGTAACGCCGAGACTAAAATATGCTACGTTTTTTTGTTTGTTTGTTTGTTTGTTTTTTGCAGACTTGTAACGCAGAACATAAACCATAGACTCATGTTAATATAGCTGTAGTTGTTCTATGCCCATTATCAATGCCTCTAACCTAAATGATTACGCTGTCAAGGCCCCAGTAGAGGTGGCTGGGGACTGGTAATACTAAGGGTGGCTTCTTTGGTCACCCTCCTGGGAATTTTATCTCTTTGTCTGTCTCTGTCCTTTATTTCGCCTACACCTGTACCATTCCACTGTTCCATCTCTCTCTCTCTCTCTCTCTCTCTCTCTCTCACTCACTCACACACACACACACACACACTCACTAATCGGCCCAATGGAAGTCTTTGTTTTGCATCAGGTCTGGCCTCTCATCTAGCAGAACTTATTTAACAGACATTTACAGTACACTGCTAAGTCTCTTTCAAGTCTGACTTGTATCCCAAAGTCCTCTCTCTCTCACACACACACACACACACACACACACACAGACACAGACACACACATACATTGCTGCTGCCTGCTAAATTCTTGACTGGAACCACCTTTGCAGCTCAATTTCAGCAACAAATACCGCTAACGGGGCCTGGTTAGGCGGACTTGCAGGAGTTCAGGTCGTAAATTGAACAGGAATTGAGTTTCTAACAAGACTCCAGAGCTCCGGTTAGCCTTGACAAGCTGCTGTTGAAACATACACATTAGACTCCACAGTGAAGAGGCACTCGGTCTAAATGGGCTCCAGTGTTTGAATGCAGATGGGAAAGTTGACTGTTTCGTAGAAAGTAAAATATAACTTCTCTAATCCTCAACCACAAAATAAGTGTCATAAGAAGACCCTGAAAAATACTGCTTGTCTTTTCATCATGTTTTCATAGGACACATCTTTTTGTTCTAGGTTACAGACCTCAGGAACCTTAAAGGGCCTCATATAGGCCATTTCATGGTTCTATGTACAGTAAAACTGTTTACAGTTCTCCCCAGGACAGTTCAGGGTAGGGTATAGGCCTCTAAACAGCACTGTGACAGTAGAATAAGCCCATAAAGATAGTATCCCCTAGGACCTTTCATCACCCCGGACATCCCTGGGCTGATATGACAGGTAAGTGACTGGCGATAAAGGCTGCGCTCCCGAGGAAAAAAAAATACCAGGGAACATGACTCGCCGGGGTGTCGACAAGACGGCAGACGTTGTGCTGTGTCATGGGTAAATAAAGCAAAAAAAAAAAAACGACATGCTGCCTGTCTCACAAAGAATGGGGCTGTCGAAGATAATAAGGACCGTGTGGAAGGATTTCACAGACACTGACGTGGTTATCCGCTCTAAATAATTAATGGGGTAGTTAGATGTGTGGGCTGTAGGCGAGCAGACAGTGTATTTTTCTGACAAAATAGAGCTTCAAGTCTGGGCTTTGCTGAGTTGATAGAGTACCCTGTTTTCTTGTGTACACTGATGTGAACACTTTTATTTAACAACTCAGTGCACTGTGAAGATGCAGTATTATGGTACAACAAATCTAATAATATGGCGCTTTCTATCTGTTAGGTCAATAAAAGCACAGTGTATGCATATCATTACACTCAGAACAGGGAACTAAAATGGGAACACGTCTTGCTTAATGTTAATTTTAGAAATTGTTTTACTGAATTGGGCTCTTGTTTTAAGCATGTTGCATATTCTTGATATGAAAGGGGAGAAATAAGAATAATTTCACATTATTGTTTTTATAACCATATATGTTTTTAAGAAAGTAAATAGCTACTGCATGTCTTACCATATTACCAGGAACCCTTCTCCAGTTCTATATCATTATCATTTAGTTTATCCAAGAAAATAGTTTGTTTTATTTTTCTTCCATGCCTCTATCTCTTTCATAGGAAGTATGTGTCTCGTTTCTCGTTTCTTAGAAAGTTTGTGCCTGTCCCTCATTTGTCTATTTCTGTTGCCCTCAGTAGAGAAAGCTAATCAGACCAAAGCACAAACTCAGATGATGACACGCCAGTCACTGTGGTTATATTTGTCTCTGTTCTCATTCTCATTTGAATGAAGGGAGAAGGGGTAGGTGTGGAGAGATAATGAATGTCTTGTTTACACTCACCCACAGCCTTTGACTGGGTTGAGGAAATTGCAACTCCTTGCAGTGAACCACATGAAATAACGTTAAAACTTAATACACTTTTCATATTATATCAGACATGGAGTAGTTCAAGTCATATATCAGATAATAATGAAAAAAAAACCCCTCCTGATTATAATAAGCTTTCATGTGATTTGCGATACCTGATAATTGATGTGCATTATTTTGAGGTAAAAGAGTGTGAAAAGTGGTTCTCAGGAGCGTTTAATGTTAGGGATTAAAGTGTCATGCATGGTTTTTTGACCTCACCGAGGCCTCTAAGTTACTCCATTAGTGATGGCAAATGGCGATGCTTGAACTGAAGAGGTGTGGGAGAGCGCTAATCCACCAACCTCAACACACTGGAGGAATGGGGATGCTAATGGAACTAGTGCCCCCTGATTGACACCTAATCCTTTAAATCTGGAATTAAATGTCGACTGGCACTGAAGTTTATGTTGAATATTACATAAAAAGGATTTTTTGCTCTTTCTCTTCTTCTTTGAGTAGTCTGTTGATAGTGCTTTACTAAGAAATGTTGAAAGATGACCTGGTTAGACTGATTGTGTCCTGGAAAGCAGTTTCTTCCTATGTGCTAAATTTCCATTTATGGAATAGAATAGAATGGAGTCTGTTTCAGCAAGTCCTACTGGTAGAATTAGGGGGGGGAAGTCTCTGTAAGAAAAGAGTTTTTGTGAAACATTTCACTGGTGTCACTGTTGATCAGGCAATGAGCTTAGTGTTAATCAGAGAGAGAGAGAGAGAGAGAGAGAGAGAGAAAAGGATCTCAGACATTCCCTGGTAAGATTTGAAACAGAAGTTGAGAGATTTGCAAATGCTATACGTCTTTAATATTCTCTCTAGAGAGGTGCCCTTAAAGGTACACTATGCAATATTTGTGCCTTAATACCTTTACGACAGTGTTTCTCAAAGTGTGGTCCGGGGACCACTGGTGGTCCGCAAGCTAGCCCAAGTGGTCCGTGAGCAGACATGGTAAAATATAATATAGATGAGTTGTTTGCAATATTGAACCAACTTGTATGTAAATCCAAACATTTCTGCAACACTGCCTATGTAAGACATGCTAGTTTAAATCATAGATAGATAGATAGATACTTTATTGATCTATGATTTAAACTGGCATGCCTTACATAGGCAGTGTTGCAGAAATGTTTGGATTTACATACAAGTTGGTTCAATATTGCAAACAACTCATCTATATTATATTTTCTCATCATTCCAATCATATAAATTCTCTGACACAATAAGCAAGGTGCAAAGACAATCAGTGAGTAGGCCTATTGTGTAATTTAATGTTGAAGTATGTTTTTTTTTTAGCTAGGTGGTCCGTGAGGCTATCTTTATTGATTAAGTGGTCCTTGGTCTGAAAAAGTTTGAGAAACACTGCTTTACGAAGGCAATTTGAGGGTAAACAAACTTAGGGGATTTGCTCACCTAGCATAGCCATAGAGCATAGTCGAAGCAGGTAATACAACTTCAAGAATTGCTGACTCAAAGACATCTCACGAGAGTTGTTAAACATTACCTTGTCAGTAGATATAGCTCTTTGGAGTTTTTGCCTGTTGTTAGTCCTTTGCCTCCAAAGCAAAAGCATCTACATTGTGTACAGGGGGAACAAGCCATGACATCTAGGCTATTTACAACGGCAAAGTAAAATCTATAGTGGCTGTAGGAGCTGGGACTGCGGAGCTCTAGAGTTGCCAAAAATACCTGAACTGCATAATATACCTCAGATAAAGAAAGATTTAGAAATATCAGGTAAAGAAAGATTTAATTTAGAATTAGTTTTAGAATTAGAGTTGTGGCATGTGTAAACTAACAAAATTTGATCACACACTAGTCATTGAATAATAAGTGCATAATAAGTCCATTACTGTGTAGTAATAGTATTATTACAATGTAACTATTGTCTGAGGAAATATTTTTGAATTCATGGACTAACATTTGATCACAAAGGACTAAGCATAACTTAAAAATCATAAAATCATGAAATTAAATATAGGTATACAATAAAAAACGACAACAAACAAATCATATCCACATTAAACCTCAAAAACATGGGCAAAATAAGCACAGACATCTCATCTTGTCTCATTGTCAGAGTTTGCTGTCCCTCACGTCACATGGTAAACTGCATTTTTCTTTGTGAGTGAGAACACCTCTCATTCAGCCAGTGCCAGCATTTGTCTGATTCTCCCTTGTTTGATTGTGTGGCCAGGTATTGGCAGGGGAGGAGGTCGAACGGTGGCTCTTACCCTGGTCCCTCGACAAGAGGAGAGGCAGAGAACCCCCGTGGGAGCCCGTCTGTATTAGGAGCAGGCAGGAGTAGTCACGTCCGACCGCTCCAGTCCCCAACCGGAGCAGTCGAGGGAGCGAGAGTGAGCTAGAGCGCTGGGGGAAACAAGGTACAGCCTAGTGCTTGCTTTAATTTGCAGCTCCCCTGTTATAACAAAGCAGGCACTAATGAATTGGAAATAACATTATCCACCTGGGTATGTGAATGCAAACGTGGCCGAGCGAGGGGCCTGAGCACGATGTGGAAATGACTTGTATTGTATTCGGTGCGGGGAGTCACGCCAGCATTTAAGTGTAAATGAGATCTCCAAAACGTGCTTTGTTTAAAATGTAGCCCCAGGGTGGAAATGAGAGGCCCAGTTGCACTGGTAGAGTGAGAACACATCAGTGTTTTTTCTGCTGGTTCTTTGGTCCTTTGACACAGTAGCTGAGAGAACAGAGACACTGTAATTGTGAGATTTATACTCACCTGTCCAAACATTTTTTTCAGATGTTCATAAGCTCTGTTCCAGGAAACACTTGACTCATTCAAACATGATGTTGTGTTTGTATCACAGAGGGCTTGCTACTTTCCCATGAAGTATGATTGAGATCTAGGGACATTTTCAACCACACACAGTTACTCACTTGCTCATTTAGTCTTCTTTGATCAGTGTTATTTGATGTCTATGCTTGGTGCCCTGCTGTGTTTAACATGGGCAATATATTCATATTTATTCAGTTTCAAATGGATTATAAACAGATCATATTTCTTTCTAAAACATCACTGAATGTTTGTTTCACCCTGGTGAGCAGAGCAAGGATGGAAAGCCTCCATATGTTTCAATTTTATGTGTCTACTCCAGTAATTAGCTGCCAAATTATGTGAATGAGGGTGTAAGTGAGGAGGACACCGACAGCATGTGTAAATTTGTGTGTGTGTGTGTGTGTGTGTGAGAGAGTGTCACAGGCAGAGATGGAGGGAAAGGAGTGGACTAGCAGTGTCTTCAGAAGTGTAAGAATATTATCATCATATTATTTTTCAGATTGTTTGTTCATTATCATGTTGTCAGGACGCCATGGATGCCATGGTCACAAACTGCTGCTGCGCCACGCCAATAGCTTATCATCATGACTTGGTGAACAGTGTTTTTCCCAATGCATTCTACTGTCAGTGACTGATGCGAGAGAAGCGAGGTTCTGTGTTCCATTTATTCATTTTCAGAAGCAACAATATTTGAAACAACAAATGACGTGGATTCCTGTAACTGTTCATGAAAAGACTATAGTGATTTGATAGCCTAATCCACTGCATGAAAACAAAATGGAAATCACGACTAGTTGTAGACCTAACAGAGGTAAATATTATAGCAAATAGCCTATGCCAATGCCTTGCTAGAGTGAACACAGAATGTGGGCTGTTGCGCAAATAAATGAATTAGGAAGATGATCTGCATCTCCATTAACCAAAAGAAACACTCAAACCCCCCCCCCCCCCCCGCCATTTTTTTTTTTAGATACGCAGCACTCACAAAATACTTTCAACGTGCCTTATATGAACTTACACAACAGAGCATACCTTAAATTGTCAGGATCAGTGACAGAATAGTGTGAATTAATGGCCTGTGTGATTGGGATGTGGATTGCTTAATTTTGATTGCATTTATAATGAGTATACTATGTGGATTATAAGATTGTAATGTTACAATGTAATAGAGACACTCAAAAAAATAGGTATATTACCCATTCCGAATGAATTGTCATATTGGGCTTAGCAAGAAATTTGGCAATACTACTTTCACACAAGTGATGGCACCCCTGAGTATAACAGGTGGCTATACACATTCTGTGACATTGTTACCTTTGGAAATGTCACACAAACGTTCATGGTTGTTGTGGGAGGCCTTCACATATCAAGACCCACCATAACTGAATTACAAAGGTTATTTATTCATGTTATGAAACATTTCACAATCTACGATTCACGTCACCATAAACACAGCAAATTGGATTGCAAAACTTGCCATGACAAAAGTACATGGCCATGTTAAAATCATGAAAAAGGTACTTTTGCCAGTGGGGTTAATTAGAGTGAGCCGTCCCACTAAAACATTGAAAGGTATGCTTTTATTGGCCAGAGTGGCCTGCTTGTAGTCATCTAGTGTCTAACAGGAGGGTGCCTTCCCTGGGGACTTCCAGACTAGTCTCTGTCCTCCTGCCTTTCCACACTCATTTCTTATTAATGAAGGTGGACAATGGGGGTGGAAGAGCAGGGAACAGAGTGAGAGAAGGAAAACAGGGAGAGACAGAGAAAGAGAGAGAGAGAGTGGACTTGTGGCCTTAATGGTAAGTGAAAGAGAGTGTGTGAATGTGTGTGTGTATTAGAGAGAGAGGTGTGTGTGTGTGTGTGTGAGAGAGAGAGAGAGAGATGGAGAGAGAGAGGAAGGTAGGGAGAGAAGTTGTGCCCTTGTTCCTATCTGAGGTTGCCTTTAAACGTCAACCATCAACTAGAGATGGCTGATAGAAGGAGACAGAACACCTCCATGTGTGGCTTTGCTCCTCTGTAAGGCAGCCATTAAATGGACAGTCTTACTTGCCTCCACAAGTGTAGAAGGAACTCGCTAAATATCTGGAGGTCACAAAATGCATGCAGTGCGGCTTGATGCCATAAATACTCTCAGTATAGCCTTTATGTCTGCTTATTCACTGCTCAATTATGACACCTGTTTAACTTATGCAGATCCTCTTTGACTGAAATCACACATGTTTCTGGTTCTGAATTCCAGTGCTATACCGAGTTGGTCCAGCTTTTGGTTATTCAAACTTTTGTCAAGTCAAAATACATAACTGCATATACGTATGTATTTATTCATTCCACTTCTGTAAGGGCTAAGAACATAGTATACTAAACCTCAAGTGGGGCTAGAGGCCATACTGTACATGGTGTTGAAGATTATCTAAGAGCAAGTAGAGCAGTCAGCAGTTTATATTGCTTTTGAATACACCTGGCTTATGCACACCTTTTGTTTGCTAGCCTGGAGCAGACACTGTAAAGGCTGCACTGATCAGAAAGCCCGCTTATATCACCAGAACCAGATCGATTGCAAGGCACACCTTACAGTACACAATGTTGTGGATGTGCATACGATTTGATAGATTTCCACAGATTGCTGAGTTAGCAGTGCCCTCATAAGATATGCGGAGCACAGACTTATTGAGAAGCATCAGGTAAACTAACAAAGAGCGATGGGAATTATCTGATACCCTACCCACAGAAGTTGCTCGAAAAGCACAGAATATCAAAGGAATGCATTGTTTCTGAGTGGAGTTGTGTAGGCTATCCAACTTCCCTATGAGGTTACAGTAATTATTCTGCCTGGTAGACATCACAGCATTCCAAAAATGTTATGGGACTATTACTCCATTGTCATACACAACTTGACTGAAAGTTGTTCAATTTAGGATAAGCTAAAGTTTCAGAACGTTCATGATTTTGTGGAGATATTTGGGCTGGGCATGTAGTGTTGAGGGGATTATCTTGCCCTCAACAACAGCCATAGTTTCCGGAAAACAGTATTCTGCTACATGGATAAGTCTGCCCCCATAAGGCCCCCATTACTTCAGAGAGCAAGCACAGAATCTGAACAGCTAAAACTCATTGGCGTCGGTGCTGTGCTCTTGGACTATTTGGTGCTCTTGTGGTTTGCAGATGAGCATGATGGCAGCATCCTGCCTTCAACATGGATTGCTGATGGCAGACAGTGGCAATTAGCATTTTCCAAGCTTATACTCTGGAGATCTCCCACCCCAACCAATGTATCAGAACAGCCCTCACAGAGGTTTCTCTTCGTTGGACGCTATGGGAAAAGCAATGTGATTCAGAATAAAAAGGAACCATTCTGAAGAGGGCAACAGAAGTGAGCAACCCAGTGGACTGGCAACAAAAAAGCAGACTGGGAATTTTAGTCGCGTGTTCATACTTATCAAACTTGACCAGACACAAAATGTTTATCCATCAACAAAACATTCATTCGTTTGTATTGTTTTGAGGTTCGGAAGATAGGTTGTGCTATAAACACAATGAACCAATGTTCAAAAATGTTAAAAAAAAAACATTTAGCAAGTTTATAGCACCTAGCATGAAACTAGCGCATTCTCCCCACACACTCTCTGATGTTTCTGCCTCTTCTAATCTCATCACATGAGCAGGTTTCCTGTTTCTTTCTAGGTTCCAACAACAAACTGACCGAGGGCTAGGAACTTTGCTATTGTGATGAAAAAGGTGAAGTGTGTTTAAAGAAAATGTTTACAAAAAGTTAAAGAGCAAGAACAAAGAACTCAGTACAATGGCAATGGACATAAAAAAAAACACATCAGAAAGGTTGAGTTAAGTTTTAAAACTATTCACACACTAGGAAGTTGGTTCCAGACCTGAGTATTATACCTCAAAAAATACTTCTGTTCTGACACCAGGTGTTTAACATATTAACATATTCCTCTCCAGTGACCTGAGTGGCTAAGCAGGTGTGTGCCCACACATCAAAAGGTCTTGAGCCAATTCAGTATTCTGTTGCTTGGTTATAGAAACCTAGAAACAGTGAATACTAAAGAAGATGTTTGTGTCTCTGTGAACAGATTTTTTTTGAGTGCAAGGGTAAGTCAGAGACGTGCTATTATATTACCTATTTAGTTTAAAACATTTTTTTATAAAACAATGTGACATTTTTCACTTGAGCCCTTGCCCCCCAGAATGTCTGTGCACATCTCTGCTGAGGTATTAAAGTCCAGCTCCTCCTGCATAAACAAGCAGCAGTGATTTAAGTTGTTGACTTAATTATTTGACTGATGTGCTCACTTTTTGACATTGCTAAGAACTTCAGCAGATGGATGAATTTAAAAAAAAAACATCATATTTAGTACTGGGACAGAAATGTGCTCTCAAATATCCTCTCACCACAGACCCTATAGTCTCCATGATGTCCCATCAGCCTCTCCAGACTTCTCTCGTGGAGCCTCCCTACTGGCCACTGGGGCAGACTGACCAGCAGCACCACACTGGGCACTGACCAGCAGCACCACACTGGGGACTGACCAGCAGCACCACACTGGGCACTGACCAGCAGCACCACACTGACCAGGAGCACCACACTGGGGACTGACCAGTAGCACCACACTGGGCACTGACCAGCAGCACCACACTGGGGACTGACCAGCAGCACCACACTGACCAGCAGCACCACACTGGGCACTGACCAGCAGCACCACACTGACCAGGAGCACCACACTGGGGACTGACCAGTAGCACCACACTGGGCACTGACCAGCAGCACCACACTGACCAGGAGCACCACACTGGGGACTGACCAGTAGCACCACACTGGGCACTGACCAGCAGCACCACACTGGGGACTGACCAGCAGCACCACACTGACCAGGAGCACCACACTGGGCACTGACCAGCAGCACCACACTGACCAGCAGCACCACACTGGGGACTGACCAGCAGCACCACACTGACCAGGAGCACCACACTGGGCACTGACCAGCAGCATCACACTGGGGACTGCCTAGTAGCATCACACTGGGGACTGACCAGCAGCATCACACTGGGGACTGACTAGTAGCATCACACTGGGGACTGACCAGTAGCATCACACTGGGGACTGACTAGTAGCACCACACTGACCAGTATCACCACACAGGACTGACCAGCAGCACCACACTGACCAGTAGCATCTCCCTGGGGACTGACCAGTAGCATCACACTGGGGACTGACCAGAAGCACCACAATGGGGCTCTGAGTGCACTGGCCATCCTCTCCAGACTGCCATGAACAGACGCTGAAAGGTTGACGACACAAAAGACTGAACTGAACACTCATCCAGCCAACAAACAGACCAAGAGCCCCTGCGGACATGTCCATTTCTTTTAAAGGCTTGAAACCATATCAACTGTAAGGGTCTGCTGAAATAAATAGAAAACAAGCCTGCAGTCTGGAGTTCTGGAATAAAATGCTTCTTATATACGATATGTGTCTTGCATTCATTTTCTTACTTATCCAAGTGAATTGATATTCATTAGGCCTGTGTATTTCCATAAAGGTGTATGAATAATCAATGCAATGCGATATTTGTTCTAAAAGTATTTGTGGTATTTCCTTTGTAGCTGACCTAAGAGTCTTTCTGAATGCCCATTTCTCAAGGATCTGTTTCATCATCTCTTTATATATATATATATTTGGTCTCTCCACCTGAGCCATCTTCTGATATATTTGTCAGCTCTCTATGTTACAGATCATGTAATAAAATGTCATTTTGTTCTCATCCTTGTTTCCATCATCGAGATGTAGTTATAGAGCCTGAAACAAGGTTGTCCTGAACGAGATTGTTAGATATGGAGCCTCTCCCTCCCTCCCTCTCTCTCTCTCTCTCTCTCTCTCTCTCTCTCTCTTTCTTTCGGGTGAAGTACATCCAACTCTTGTGTTGGTGGGGAGAGAAAAAAAGCGCAAGACAGAAGATTTCCAATTTATCCAGAGTCACAGCACACAGGGAAAGTTATAGTCTATAAAAGAGCAAGTAACTTCCGATGCCTTATTTTCCATTTGCCACAAAATCAGAGGTCCTACAAATCCATTGCCTTCAAAGCGAAAGCTGTGAAAGATAAATGCTCTCATCCTTATTTTATGGACCCCTTTCTCTGTTTTCCTTCTGTGACTCGCTACCTTATCTCTTAGCCAATGATGTCTCCTTCAAACATGTGGTTTCAAATGATTTTTTTTTGTTGTTCCTGTTATTTGACCTAGATGACCTGGAGGCAAACACACACATCTACATTCCTCAGCCACTGATTATATTTCCCATAAGAATGGAAGCTTGGGGCTTGCAACAAATAAAGACAAACAAAAAATCCACTAATGCTACAAAGTAGAGAACACTCATGCACAACACTCAATGTAAAATGCATCTGTAAACTGATTGGTTTTTGATTTGGCTGACAAGCTTTCATTCCATGTCCATTCGCTCTCTCTCTCTCTCTCTCTCTCTCTCTCGTTCCATCATTTTCTATAGAAGAGGCTGAAGTTAATACACAATCACAGATGGAAATGCAGACAAGAGTATGGAAAGCTAATGACAGACGTGTGGGCAGGTGAGGAGACTGCAACAAAAGGCTGGAATAATGACAACTCCGTCTTACGAGAGAAACCAAGCACATGTGTACCAGCTGAGAGGAGTGTAGGAGATTTGACAAATGCCGAATGCAGACCAAACCTGAGTGAACTGGATTTGTCAGACGGGACACATTTCTTGTAGAACAACAAATTTCATGAGAAGTATAATCACAACTCTCCAGGAAATGTATGAACTGTTGCTAATCTATCTATAAAGCAAGAAGTGTGTCTGTGTGTCCGGATGTCTGTGTGTCTGTGGCACGCATATCTCGCTGACCGTTTGTCAGACTGATTTCAAACTTGGCCAACTTGGTGTCTTGCTATGGGCATGAGTAAGTGCAGTGCCAAATTTGACGTTGTTTGAATAAGAAATGCAAAAGATATCATTAAATATATCGGCCACTCCCCCTCCCACAGACCACTGTACTGTAAGCTACCAGTGAGGATAGAAGTAGGGCTTTGGCAGAACTGGATCAGTGTAGGTAACACAGATAAAAACGTAACATGTCTGACCTCAACAATAAAGTGAACTCCGCAGATTTTGCAACAACACGCCAACACACACAGGTATGCTGTGGCTCTTCAAAATGACATAATAAATGATGTGTAATAAACGAACACTTCGAATAGCCCAGGCTACTTTGGCCTTTAGACTCAAAACAGCTGTTAGGATTACAGTATGTCATTTTGATTTGTAAAAAATGTCACATGCAGCCATGCTTAAATTCTGCTCACTTTATATTTATTATATTATTTTATTATCTGTAGGCCTATTCATTATTGAATGCTTACCTGGAATTATGTTTTTCCCTATCCTATTTTTAAAGCAGACCTACCTGCAGTCATGTAATTGGGCTACAGGAATAGCATGTTTGAACGGGCACTGCACTAGTAATAGCAAATAATAGCAATAGCAAATAATTAATTTATTATATATTTATTTATCATTTTAAGTTGTTAACTTGAAACTAAAATGAAGACCTATACCGCAGTATATTTGTAAGTAAGTCGATATTTCACTTTGATTATTAATACACCTGTGATAAAAAAAAAAAAAACTGTCAAACTGCCATTGCTGGTGTAGAGTTGTAGATAATAACATAAACAGTAAAATATTGGAGCAATTGTATATTTACATTTATATTTCTTTCTAAAAGATGTGAGTGTTGTCATATACGTTAAGTGTGGTCGGTTGATCCTCTGTCAGGCCTTGTACAGCGATTTCTGTTTGTCCATATGTGAGCCTTCAGACCATTAAACGATAGATCTAATCATCGACTACTTTCAAACTGACATGGATTTATTACGACTTTATTCACACAAGCTTGTGCCTATCTCCCAGTGGTGCGCCTGTGTAATTAATCACAGTGATCACGGTGTTCACTTCACGTGCGACTTACTGTGCTAATGAATCTGACTAGCCGACAATTAGCGGCCCCCACATCTTATTTCCCATCCGAGAGAGCTGACCCTGGCTAATCAGCTGTCAGATTCCTCCCTTTTCTTCTCTTAACTCGCCTCACCCCTGATCCTAAGCATTTAACAGCCAGCCCCCCAGGTCGGTGAAGACAAGGCCGAGCTCGCAGGCAAAATGAACTGTGTGTGTGTGTGTAATATGGTTCTTCGTGTGTTACAGCTCTTATATTAAGAATTTCATGATGGTCTCTGCAATAATGTGTTTCTACAGAGTAGACAACCAAGTAAACATTGATAGTTATTTAAAGATTTCAAACAATTCTTCTAAAGAAGTGTTTAGAAGTGTTTAGAACTGTTTTAGCATAAATTAAACACAGTCTTATATAGGCCTACATGTTAGAAGAGAGGAAAGGATGAGTGCTGCGTTGGGTTGAAAAATATAAAAAAGATCAGGTGCTTTTTGAGCGCAGACAACAGAAACTCTATAGCAGAATGTGACTGTCCTGTTTGTGTAGGCTAGTAGCCAGTAAAAGTAAAAGGCAAAAAAAAGTAAAAGGTCTTAAAAAATCTGAGCACACTGATCAAATATAAATGAAAAATATTTTAGCATAATGGATAAGTCTACGCGTTTCGACAGGGCAAACAGCATTATTACCCACCAGTGTGTTTTAAATGCAATCAATGTAAAACCCATTTAATTAAATATATAGTTCAATTAAGTGCATACAGAATCACCAATACAAAATGCAGACAATAAACAATCATCATAGAGACAACAAAATCTCCCATGAAACACAATTCCACAGCAGACTAGTATCAGGACGCATATAAGTTAAGCATCATTATATACTGTAATCTGGTAGAGTCAAGAATATTGAGAAAAACATCCAATATCTCATACATGTAGTCTGCCACAGTAATTGTGTAAAGTAACTTTCCTCATTGAGGCCGGGAAAGGATGTGGCTCTAAGAGCGTGGATCCAAAAGTTCTCCCTTTTTAAGAGATGTTTCAGTCTATCTCCCCCCTACTGTTTTTGAGACTGCCTCAATTACCATGGACTAGTATGGCCGGCATTCTATGTTGGGCCATGGGATAATTTGGGTTCTGAGTCTTAATTGCATTCTTGTGCTCCACCAGTCTTACATGTTATTCAGTGTTTGGTGGCAATACTTGCATAAATATTAATTTTCTGCTGCTTTGCCATGTTATTGGGAACAATTTAGCTGTTGCAGTTAATGTGGGCTAGTTATCCACAAGTTGTGAATGTGACTCCAGACCACACACGCACACACACACACCTACAGTACACCTAAATCCTTCTTCTAGTTGTACCAATACCAAAAAATAAAGCTTGACTCACTCAAATAAACCTTGTATTATGCTGTTGTTTGGAACCATCCAATGAAGAGAACTGTAGCCACTTTATTTTCCATCGGTGTTCCTGTGTGTGTGAGAGAGAGAGAGATTAAGAGAGTTTAACCCAGCACTGTATCCATTTCAGCAAGACATGCAAAACACTGTTTCACACCACTCTCTCTCTCTCTTTCTCATTCTCCTTTCCTCCTCTCCTCCTTTTTCCCCTCTTTGTGCTTTTCTTTCCCCTCCTCTATTCAAGTTCTCCTGATCTGTTCAGCCGCTGAGCTGCCACCTCCCTCCGCTCATTTTCCAACACCTCCCTCCACCAAGCTGTGGAGAGAGGCCAATCAGCTTAATCTCAGTTTTAATTGGTTTCCCATTAACCTTTTGATTGCATTTGTTTTAGCACTACGGTGAGACTTAATTGCTTTCAGGGCTAAATTGGAGTTCATTCCAAAAATCATGGTGGAGATATCCATAGTTAATTAGAGGTTTTGTATTTTCATCACAGCATTCTTGATTGGTTATCAGATGTTCATAGCCATCATATTAGCACTGGAGTGAGTTATCAATGATACTTGGGATACTAGAGGGAAATTGCATGGCCATTTTAATGAGAACATACTAAGACCATAGATTTGGCCATTTCATGGAAATTCATGGGAGATGTCTGGTACTTCATCAGTTTTACCCTAGTTTTCTGAGCCTCTGTGCAATGTGTAGTCTTTATAAAGTGCTTTGTGCCTCCAAGAGATTTGGCAAATGAAAACAGAAAAGTCTTAACCACTATGCCCTTGTTCTTTTGTGTTAAGTTTTAACAGAACCCCCAAACAACTTTTAACAACCACAGGAGTTGAAGCGTAAAATGGATTGGCTGGATTGGACCGCCAAATGAAATCCACCACAATCAAAAAAACAAGACTTATTAGTCATCTCTAGCTGAGGCCAGTCCTGTGCAAGAAAGACCCAGATATATGGGAAGCTATATGAAAGCTTGTCTAAGCATGTTTGTAAGAATGCTATTGATTGAGCCCCTTCCTGTGATTACACTCTCGCTGACTATTGACAGAAGTAACCTGTCCACAGGGTGTTGCATTTAGTGACTTGGTCTGAATCCTGTTTTCCTTTGCGACTGCTAAATTTGGGTAGATTGCACTACTCATCGACCTTCAAAAGAAATGGAACCTACACTATCACTTTATGGGAACGCGCAAACTTAGAGAAGCGAGAAGGGATAGTTCTGGGATTCACCATTTGTCTGGTCTTTGCTCTAAGTCCATTTTAAACTGTTCTTTATTCTCCCCTTTAACTCCTGCATTCAAAGGCTTTCACTGGCACAGTTACAGACACAGAGTAGCATGCAGAGCAGACAGCCACCAGTCATTGTGTTCCCTATGCTGTTTCTAATTCTACTACAGTAAGAGTATTTCTGCCAGCACTTAAAAGAAGGAGAAACTGCTCTTAGTTAAGTGCAGTTATTGATCAAAAAATATTATGATGCTGCGGTATATTGGGACTGGACATTGAGGATTGGAACCACCACTGTAGGGAGGATGGCTGTGCACATCACTGAGAGAGAGAGAGAGAGAGAGAGAGAGAGAGAGAGTGTGTGAGTGAGAGAGACAATGTGTGTGTGTGTGTGTGTGTGTGTGTGTGAGTGAGAGAGAGACGTGTGTGTGTGTGTGTGTGTGAGAGAGAGAGAGAGAGAGAGAGATACAATGTGTGTGTGTGTCTGTGTGTGTGAGAATCATTAAGCTACTCATGATTATAGATGAGGCCCTTCACTGCGGCAGGAGCTGGGGTTAATGCAGTGTGATCACTGTGGGGCAGGCATGAGAAACAGAACGAAACAAATGAACTTGGTGGGAGTGGAGGAAGCAGAGGGACGCCGCAGATAGTGCGGGGGGAGAGGTTGTAAATGAGATGGATAGAGTATGCAAAGTGTGTGTACTTGTGTGCATGCCTGTGTATCTGTGTGTAAGAGAGGTAGATAAGTGTGTGTGTGTGTGTGTGTGTGTGTGTGTGTGTGTGTGTGTGTGTGTGTACGTGAGAGAGAGAGAGACTGAGAAAGAGGACAGGGGTTGTTTTTGTGAAGTACATAGAGACTGTAATAAGTATGGTATGCGTGTGTGAGAGAGAAAGAGAGACTCTTCAAACCACACTAGTTGGTGCATTGTGTGCAGAGCAGCAGAGATGAGTGTCTTCCATGTGCTCAGTGGCTGCCAACAGAATGCCATGGCACAAAATGCCCATTTACAGCAGGCAGGAAAAAGCCCTGGTAGTGGATGGTTGAAATGTGTAGGGAAAGGCATTAGTGCTGCTACAGTGTAATTTAATCTACCTACACATCACAGTTTTTCTCCCACATTATCTTAACCATCATACCTTTGGAAAAGCGGCCTGATTTCATACAGTGATACTCCTCTCAGTCTCATTTCCTCCTCCGTTGTTGCGAATGAGCTCCAAACACAGCCTAGAAAAAAAAACTCCATTATCTTTCATAAGCCAATGCACTGGGGAGAGTATATCACAACTTTACTTTCCACTGTATGATGTGCGTTCTGGGTGCTTAACAGCACCGTTAGACGCGTGAACATCGCTAGACGGTTGCCGAACACATGTCATTAGGTGTCTCGGTAGTGTAATCATTAGTTCAACAGTAACGAGGGATCCCTGAGATGGAGATGAGGTAGCTCTTTTTCTCCCATGAATAGGTTGAGACAGATCGCATATTTCCACTAGGGCCACAGCCATACGAAAGATTGGTAACACTTTACTTGAAGGTATCTACATAACAGTGACATGATACTGTCATAACCCTAACCCTAACTTGTCATGAAAAAAAAACAAATGACACTTGACAGAAGCGAGTGAAGCGTTATGTCACAAATGTTTATGACTTGTTTATAATGTTTATGACACGTTCATGACAGTGTCATGCCATTCTTAGATACCTTCAAGTAAAGTGTAACCGAAAGATTTGGTGAACAGCAGCCACTGTTGCTTTGGCTGACCAGCGAGGACAGGGTGGCATACAGTATTAATAGGGAAATGGCTTGAACTGTATTCGCCAATGAAAGCTGGCAATGTGCATTTCATCCACACAATGCAGGACCACAGTTGGTTGATCATGCATTTTTGAAAAGTATTTGTGACTGCTGATGTGAATAGGATAGACCTAATGGAATGGAGGAATGCTGATGTTGTCGTCAGGTGGGCGTGTGGCAAAAATACTTTCATGACACTTCCTGTTTTTGGGAGGTCGGTGATGTCAAGAGTCATAATATTTTAGGTCCATCTAGTTCTGCATATAGATGAAATTCATTGACACGCACTGGAATCAGGGCTAATACGACAAAACGTGATGCCTAAGCACTGAGCTACTGGACCCTGAATTCTACAGTCTGATTACAGTACCTATTCTGTAGACCTTGAGAACAGATATGTTCCTTAATGAGTGCATTCCCTATGAAATAAAATGAAATCAATATTTATAATGTATTATTCTATACATTTTCAGACAATTGCGGTTCATTATTTGTCATTAGTTAGCTTTTATTATTTTATCTCTACACAACTGTGTAGCAGAAAAAAGAGAGAACTGCTCACCATTATATCTACATCCCATAATTTCCTCCTCCCTTCATCTATTTGTCAGCAAAACTGGCCAGCGTTAAACATTAGTCTGAGTAAGAACTCAACAGTCGCTATCTGTCTGAATGGCTGTGTTTGTGTATTGCTGCTTGTTATGTACTGTAAGTGTCAGACAACAGTCTTGAGTGAAATACTTTGGTGGTTGAGTCAGTCAGCCCTATCTGGCAGCTGGCATGTGCTTGTTTATGTTGTGTTTAATTGACATCCCATTGATATATATGATCGGTGGGGGCTGGCGTGCTACTGACTAACGATCACGTTCCATTCCCACTAGCTGCAGATTTTATTTCATGTCAAATGCTAAGAGGCAGAGACTTTGCGGGATTGCTCATTCTAAAAGTGTCATGAGCTCTCTCTCTGCCTGGTAACACACGCTGATTGAAGTCTGATGACCTCCACCTGTTCCTGCTCTGCTCTGCCTCACCCTCGTTACCTACCAGCTGCACTGCATTTACCACTCATCATGCCCTGTATATAAAGCCTTGCTTTTCAGTCCACACTTGTCAGATCGTCTGCAACCAGCACCAGTTACCTGCCTGTTTTTGAAAACGCCTCTGACTCTTTGCCTGTGATCCCGGACCCGCTCGACTACTTCTGTGTTCTCCAGCCCCGGTAATCTTGACCTGCCTTCCGTCCCTCTTCTACGAATACCGCCTAGTCCTTGACTGTACTGCTGCTTCGTTTCAATTGCTGTTGTGTGTGTGTTTCCCCCAGGACTTCCCGGATCATCCAGCTCCTGCCATCGCTGTTCGGCTACTGGGGGAACACACACACGCAGACTCTTGGAACTCCTGTACCCCCCCCGGAACCCCTGAAACCCCCTTAACCCCCAACCCTTAAATAAACTTTTGAACGTGACGCTTTTGTGGTCCTCGTCCTGTTTGGTGTCTGACAGTACGATCTGACCAAACATGGACCCAGCGCACGGTCGAACCAGCATGGAAACCGACGAACCAGAACCACCCACCGCCATGCAACGCCTGGAAGAGACAGAGAGAGAGGTAAACCGCAACACTGCTGACATTGCCTCCCTACTTCAAGCCGGCTTGAGCCAGCGTCAGCAGTTCCAGCAGCAACAGCAACAACTTGCAATGATCATTCAACTTCTCACCAACCTTTCTCCTCTGCCTGCTCCCACCGGCCCAGCCCCAGCCAGCCTGCTCACCGGCCCAGCACCCGAGTCTCCTGCCCAGTCCACTGCTACCGTGGCTGCCGGAGCCCCAGAACCCAGGATCGGCAATCCAGAGCGGTTCAGCGGCGACCCAACCCAGGTACGGGCGTTCCTGACGAGCTGCCGTGTCCAGTTTACCCTGCAACCCAGGACTTTTGCCACTGAAGGGGCGAGGGTCGGTTACGTGATCACTCACCTGACGGGCCGAGCTCGACTCTGGGGAACGGCGGAGTTCGAGCGCCAGACCCCAGCATGTGCAACCTTCAACCTATTCGCAGAGGAGATGCTCAAGGTATTCGATTTGGAATCCACAATAGCCGAGGCATCTCGGATCCTGATGAGTATTCGCCAAGGCAGAAGGACTGTTGCGGATTACTCCATCGACTTTCGAACCGTGGCAAGTCGGAGCTCCTGGAACATGGAAGCATTGGTGGATGCTTTCCTCCACAGCCTGGCGGACTACATAAAGGACGAGCTGGTTTCCCATGATCAACCCCCCACTCTTGATGAAGCCATTGCTCTGGCTGTCCGCATCGACCGCAGGATCCAGGCCCGCCATCATGAGAGAGGGCGCCAGAGTCCATCCACCAGCACACGGAGTGTCCCAACTGCCCTTCTGTCCGCACCTGCCACACCATCTAGCCAGCCGGACCAGTCTGAACCGATGGAGATCGGCCGCACCTCCCTAACCCCTGCAGAGCGCCAGCGACGCATCACCTCCAACTTGTGCCTGTACTGTGGTGGTGATGGTCATCGAGTCGCCACCTGTCCAGCAAAAGCCGGAGCTCACCAGATGTAGGAGGAATCCGGATGAGCTCAATGAACATTCAGCCCTCCATCAGCCGTAAACCCCTCATCCAAGTCTGTCTTCACCTGTCTGATTCCACCCACACCCTGGCAGCCCTGGTGGACTCTGGCGCAGAAGCAAACATTATTGACACAGGACTTGCTCGTCAGCTGGGCTTGGAAAGCCATCGCTTGTCCACTCCTGTTCCAGCCCGGGCCCTGGACGGTCACGCAATTGGCACAGTTACCAGCATCACAGCCCCCATCTCAATGATGGTGTCAGGAAACCACCGAGAGACCATCCGCTTCCACCTGCTCAGCTCTCCAGGCCAACCCCTAATCCTGGGCTACCCTTGGCTCCGTCTCCACAATCCTCACCTCGATTGGGCCTCCGGAACTGTGAAAGAGTGGGGAAATGCCTGCCACCTGACCTGTTTGCGTGCTGCCTCGCTGCCCCCCGGCTCAGTACCCCCCAGCACTGCCCCCGACATTTCTAATGTCCCTGAATGTTACCATGGCCTCCGAGAGGTGTTCAACAAGACCAAAGCCACATCTCTGCCCCCACACCGTCCGTACGACTGTGCCATTGATCTCCTCCCTGGGACTGCTCCACCCAAAGGTCACCTCTACTCACTATCCCCTCCTGAAAGAAAAACTATGGAGGATTACATCAGGGACTCCCTGGCAGCTGGACTCATCCGCCCGTCTTCCTCTCCTGCTGGTGCCGGGTTCTTCTTTGTGGGAAAGAAAGATGGTTCTCTTCGCCCCTGCATTGATTATCGAGGTCTGAATGATGTCACAGTGAAGAACCGGTACCCTCTGCCTTTACTCACCTCTGCTTTTGAATTGCTCCAGGGATCCACTATTTTCACCAAACTGGACCTTAGAAATGCTTACCACCTAGTGCGAGTAAGGGAGGGTGACGAGTGGAAGACAGCATTCAACACCCACACCGGCCATTATGAGTACCTGGTAATGCCATTTGGCCTCACCAACGCCCCAGCGGTATTCCAGGCGCTGGTGAATGATGTGCTGCGGGACATGCTGAATAAATTCGTCTTCGTGTACCTGGACGACATCTTAATTTTCTCCAGAACTCTGTCCGAACACACCCGTCATGTCCAGCTGGTTCTTCGACGGCTCCTGGAGAACTCTCTCTATGTCAAGGCGGAGAAATGCGAGTTCCATGCTCAGACTGTGTCATTCCTGGGATACATCGTCGCTGAAGGCAATATCCAGATGGACCCCGCAAAGGTCTCGGCAGTTACCTCCTGGCCAGTTCCGGGGAATAGGAAGAAGCTGCAGCAATTCCTCGGTTTTGCCAATTTCTACCGGAAATTCATCCGGAACTACAGCTCCGTCGCCGCTCCCCTCACAGCTCTGACCAGCATCAAACACCCCTTTTTCTGGACCCCAGAGGCCAACACAGCCTTTCATACCCTCAAGGCCCGGTTCACCACTGCCCCCATCCTCCAGATGCCGGATTCAGACCGGCAGTTCGTTGTCGAGGTGGATGCCTCAGACGTGGGAGTCGGGGCCATACTCTCTCAACGGGCAGAGGAGGACAACAAGTTGCACCCCTGTGCATTTTTCTCTCGCCGGCTTTCACCTGCAGAGCGCAATTATGATGTTGGAAACCGTGAGCTGTTGGCTGTCAAGCTTGCCCTGGAGGAGTGGCGTCACTGGCTGGAGGGGTCCACAGTTCCGTTCCTGGTCTGGACCGATCACAAAAACCTCGAATACATCCGCAATGCCAAACGTCTTAACCCCAGACAGTCCCGCTGGGCCTTGTTTTTCACCAGATTCAACTTCACCCTGTCATACCGCCCAGGTTCTCGGAACACCAAGCCGGACGCTCTCTCCCGTCAGTTTCATAAGGATGACGCCCCTTCCCAGGAACCTGCATCAATTCTGCCCGATCCCTGCGTCGTAGCTGCCCTGACCTGGGATATCGAGGAGGAAATTCAAGAGGCCCTCCGTGACCATCCCAGTCCCAGTGCATGCCCAGACGGTCGTCTCTTCGTCCCAGATAATTTGAGGTCCCGGGTCATACAGTGGGGACACAACTCCCGCCTTGCCTGCCACCCGGGCTCCGCCCGCACCTGCCATCTCCTTGCCCAGCGCTTTTGGTGGTCGTCTTTGAGAAGGGATGTCCGAGAATTCGTCCGTGCCTGCCCCACCTGCAATCAGAACAAGTCCTCCACTCGGGCCCCGCTGGTTTACTCCAGCCCTTGCCTGTGCCCACACGACCCTGGTCCCACGTCTCCTTGGACTTTGTAACTGGCCTCCCACCATCAGGTGGGATGACTGTCATTCTCACTGTGGTTGACCGGTTCAGCAAGATGGCACACTTCATTCCCCTCCCTAAACTGCCATCTGCCAGAGAGACTGCCCAGGCTGTTCTTGATCATGTCTTCCGTCTACACGGGCTGCCCAGGGATGTTGTCTCTGACCGAGGCCCGCAATTTACCTCTACATTCTGGAAGGAGTTCTGCCGTCTTCTAGGGGCCACAGTGAGTCTCACCTCTGGGTTCCACCCCCAGTCCAATGGTCAATCCGAGCGGGCAAACCAGGAGCTGGAGAAGGCGCTGCGGTGCATGGTTTCTCGCAAACCCCAGGCTTGGGCACAACAACTGATGTGGATAGAGTATGCTCACAACTCCCTCACCTGCTCTGCCACTGGTATGTCACCTTTCCAGTGTGTGTATGGCTACCAGCCCCCCCTGTTCCCCAGCCAGGAAGGAGATGTGTCCTGCCCGTCTGCCCTCGCCTATGCCCGCCGTTGCCGTCGTACCTGGTCACAAGCTTGTGCCACGCTACTCAAGTCAGCTGTCAGCTATGCCACTGGGGCTAACCGCCGAAGATCGCCGGCACCCGCCTACCGTGTTGGCCAGAAGGTGTGGCTGTCAGCCAAGGATCTCCCACTGCGGGTGGAATCGCGTAAACTGGCACCTCGATTCCTCGGCCCGTTCCCTATCCAGAGGGTCATCAGCCCAACCGCAGTCCGGCTCCAGTTGCCAACCTCCATGAGGGTGCACCCTACTTTCCATGTTTCGAAAGTCAAGCCGACGCATGAAAGCCCGCTGGTCCCCGTGCCGCTTCCTCCTCCTCCTCCTCGCCTCGTTGACGGTGGGCTGGTGTACACCGTTCGACGCCTGCTTCGGTCCAGACGGCGAGGTAGGGGCCTCCAGTATCTCGTCGACTGGGAGGGCTATGGACCTGAGGAGAGAACCTGGGTGCCAGCCAGTCGGATTGTGGACCGGACACTCATCGCCGACTTCCACCGTCTGCATCCTGATCAACCTGCAATCCGTAGGGGCCGCCCCAGAGGGGTCCCTAACCGTCCTGCCCGCCCGGCTTCCTGTCCTGTGCCTGACCCTGTCTCGGTACCTGTCCCGTCTTCTGTCCACGACCCTCCAGCTCCCTCCGAGGATGAGGATGTTCGCTCGGACCACTCGGAGGAATTCTAGCCCTCCACCGGCTCCCCTCCGCCCTCCCGACGTGGTGTCACTCTTGGGGACTTCTGGGGCCGTCCCTTAGGGGGGGGGTTCTGTCATGAGCTCTCTCTCTGCCTGGTAACACACGCTGATTGAAGTCTGATGACCTCCACCTGTTCCTGCTCTGCTCTGCCTCACCCTCGTTACCTACCAGCTGCACTGCATTTACCACTCATCATGCCCTGTATATAAAGCCTTGCTTTTCAGTCCACACTTGTCAGATCGTCTGCAACCAGCACCAGTTACCTGCCTGTTTTTGAAAACGCCTCTGACTCTTTGCCTGTGATCCCGGACCCGCTCGACTACTTCTGTGTTCTCCAGCCCCGGTAATCTTGACCTGCCTTCCGTCCCTCTTCTACGAATACCGCCTAGTCCTTGACTGTACTGCTGCTTCGTTTCAATTGCTGTTGTGTGTGTGTTTCCCCCAGGACTTCCCGGATCATCCAGCTCCTGCCATCGCTGTTCGGCTACTGGGGGAACACACACACGCAGACTCTTGGAACTCCTGTACCCCCCCCGGAACCCCTGAAACCCCCTTAACCCCCAACCCTTAAATAAACTTTTGAACGTGACGCTTTTGTGGTCCTCGTCCTGTTTGGTGTCTGACAAAAAGACATTAAGGTGTTAGAGAGAGAGTGAGTGAGTGAGAGAGAGAAAAATAGACAGAGAGAGAAATATGTAATTGTTACACCACACTGACTTGTCTTTTCTACTATAGTCACTCTTGTGCTAATTGCTACTTCATCTAGTCGAGTGCATGTCTTGGAACATTCACTTGCACACTTGTGTAGAAGTAACTGAATGCCAGGTAGGGAAATAAAATATTCATCAACTCACACACGTACACACAGACACACATACAGTAGGCTACATACACATGTACAGTACACCCACTCACACACACACAAACACACTCAGTACATGTTGTCAGTTCATGTTGTCATTTTGCCAATTGTGCGTGTGAACCACCAATGTTCGCACACATAATATGCATTCACACTATACTGATCTCCCTGCGCGTTAGGTACTTCGTGTACGTTATCACAGTTCCCCAGCCAGCCAAACTCAGGTATAGAACTAGGCTACACTTGAGCGAGGATTCGGAGCGCCCTGCTCCCTTTATTTAGCCTGGCGAGCCAGACCCACATTAAAATGTAGGGTCTGGGCACTCACCGTTCGCAGTGCTCAGTCCGAGGGGCGGGATAATCAGTTGTCTTTCAAGTTCCCTCTGCACGCAATAGGACGCATTAGGATATTTGTTTTCAAGTAGCAGGGAATTCAAGCCAAACCGTTGCAACTCTGCCATCAATCATTATGTTAAGCCCACCAAACGACTCTATACACGATTTCAATGTCCTGATTAAGTTTCGATTTCTGGAGCTCACAAGCCAACGGAGAGTTGCTAGACTAGCAAGGGGCGCGTCTAGATTTCTAGGCTACCCTTTATTTCCTTTCACAAAAGTTACAATACCACGAGTGAAACTGCAAATGGAAACAATACAAACCCTTAGTTTCTTTTTACAGTATGTCGCTAATAAACAGTATAACATTATTTTCAAAGTGATTCACAAGAACCAAAAGCCAGTGTCAGCCCTTAAATATGCTAATACACTATCACCGTTAGCACACAACGTAGTTACATTAGCTCATAACTTCAACTTAGTGCATGACTTTACAGTCAGTAAACTTTAAACTTACAATGCCTAACATCACATTGCATATTCACTCAAACTCACACATTAATAAATTTACAGCCATTGCTTTCGTGAGTTTGAGAAGAGAATACTCAAATGACCAACTGAACTGTTACCGTCTTTCTTACTGCTGGCTTCTACGTGCTTCAAGTGTAAGCGTTCATACCGTTTACCACTGCATGTTAAAATAAAAGTCCTCAATACATTCAATAAATAATTTCAAATACCTTTTACCCTTTTTTTAAATCATGAAAATAACTCTGAGGACAGAACAGACACACAGAAACACACCCACCCACACACACACAAACAGACACACACACACACACATGTACACCCACACACTCACACACTCACACACACACACACACACATGTACACCCACATACACCCACACACACACAGTTCATGTTGTCAGTTCATGTTGTCATGTTGCCACTTGTGCATGTGAACCACCAACGTTCACACACACATGCATGCACGCACACACAGAACCACACACACACCCCACACACACACACAAACAGACACATACACACACATGTACACACACACACACTATTATTAGATATCCATATGCAAGTAATGTTATTTTGGTCCCAAATACAATCATTATCAATTAAGAAGTTTCCTAAGCTGTTCTGGAGTTTTAAGCCAAACAGAGAAGTTCACAATCAACTTAACTCATGAACGGGGACGTCCTACTCCAAACTTCTCACAGAACTGACCGGTCTCATTTGTTCTAAAGCCTTGGAGAGAGCCACGCTGGGAATAAAGTTGACATTGCTAATTTGCTCGGGCCTTAGTTTTGGCGTCTTGTGTTGGACGCCCTTCAGCTAGAGTCCCTCTCGGGTCTTGCTAAGTTGACACTTTGGCTTTGCAGGGACTGAAGGCCTGCAACGCTTGGCTAGAGCTGCTGCAATGCCGCCATAATTAGTGGCTCTATCAGGGCTCATAGGAGTCTGTGTTGCATGGTGTTTGAGCACAGATCA
Organism: Alosa sapidissima; assembly: GCF_018492685.1. Taxonomy (NCBI): domain Eukaryota; kingdom Metazoa; phylum Chordata; class Actinopteri; order Clupeiformes; family Clupeidae; genus Alosa; species Alosa sapidissima. The sequence continues at coordinate 16,339,009 of NC_055975.1, forward strand.
ACTCAACTAATTTTCTCTCTCTTTCTCTTTCTCTCTCTCTCTCTCTGTGGTGAGTGGAGTGTGTAAGTATATGTGCACATTCACTTGCACACTTGTACTAGAAGTACTAGAAGTAACTAAATGCCAGGTAGGGGAATAAAATGTAGTATCCATCAACATCTCACTCAAACATACATATACCCCTCTTCTGCGTCCAGCCACTCTGAGTCTCTTGAGGGATCAGATAAGCTTGAAAGCTTTCTCTTGCACAGAGATTGTGCATAAATGGGGGTTTTGCTTTTGAGAGGAAGACTTACTAAATATACAATTTTGGACTTCTCTGAACATTCTTGTGTTCTTTTCAATACATTCTTGCATGCAGAGGGGCATTGTGAAGGCTGGCAAGAACCTTAGATTATTGTATGTCTATTTGAAATAGCAAGTTTAAAAAAAAGAAAAGTTTATTGTTATTGGAGCTCAACAGCCAATCAACTGGCTTCCTTCCCCTTGTTGCTTGTTGCCATGCTTGTCTAACCAGTTGTAGAGCCAAAGCTGTGTAAACACTGGAGTTTATTTGGGGGCACACAGAGTGGACAACTAGAGGACTGTGCAGAGGAGCAATTAGCTGACAAAGTGTATTGGAATGGAATCAAGGACTGCACCTTTAATAGTATATACAACGTGTCATTAGATTAGTTTAGTGTTACCAGTAAATACATTCATAGCATGGTTTACTTAAGGTTTTCTTCTCTAATGTGTCCTGGAGAGCTGCACTTACACGCACACACACACCACACACACAAACATTTCCACTATATACCGCATACAAACACATTTATGCACAGCAAATGCACCAACTAACACCCACACTTCTCTCGGGCGAACTTCATTATAAATAAATTTCACTCAGGTCCGGCCTCCAGTCTCCCGGGTGCCAGATGAATGAATCTTTGGCCCAGCGGCTTCATCGCTAATGCCACTAGTGACCCCTGCCTGAGTTGAGTCCGCCTCCCAGGAGAAGAGGCACTGTGGAGCGACCTGTCTCATTTCCATAATAAACACAGGCGCTCAGAATCACACACTGAAAGCAAGCTGCTTTAATTGGTCAAGGCTCATGGTAGCTCATAGTGTGTGTGTGTGTGTGTGTGTGTGTGTGTTGTGTTGTGTGTGTGTGTGTGTTTGTGTGAGGGAGAGAGAGAGAGAGAGAGAGAGAGAGAGAGAGAGACATAGAACAAAACAGAACAGCCTTTGCCTCAGGTCCCATGTGAATACACTACCCAAGAACCTTTTATGTCTCTGAGCAATTTAAGTGTGAGTCAAGCAGGCTGGATAACGGATGGCTCGCCACCACTGCCTCAGACACCTATTAGCTGCCATCCCTCTCTAGACCCCCCCCCCCCCAGCTACGGCACAAGCCGCTCCAAGATAATTAGACGACATTGAGAGAGACACACAAGCTCCTGCTAAGGATTCATCCATGCATTCTAAGCCCCTAGTGTTCGTTGGTCTGTTTTTTTTTACTCCTTTTTTGGTGCACCTCTTCTCATTTTTCCCTCCTCTTTTTCTTTCACTTGTCTGTCTACAGGGCATTCACTCTCTTTTTTCTTCTTTCTTCTCGGACTGGGCCTACGGTACATGACTGACGCATCTGCAGCTGATTTATGAATGGCCCAGGCGAAGCATACATCACGCCGGGCGGTGCTTTGTCCAACGCGCGGAACATGGAAATGTGTTTTGGTAGGGGACTCGCCTGTGGCTGGGCGACAGCGGAAAGATTGCCTCCGTGTCATTACGATCCATAGGCATGGAATAAAAATCCACCGACTGAAACACCTGCTAGCGGCGTTCTCCTCTCCTCGCACAGTTTCCTCATAAAAAAAAAAAACATCTCATGAGTTGGCGAGACAGAAGCAACGAATCAGTGGAATCCTCCTGTTTTTTATATACCGTTCCATATTTATTTATTTAAAAAAGGGTTTCGGGGGGTGTTGGTCCATTGGCTGGGCCTCTGAGATATGGGGTTATGTAAACATGATTTTCTCAGCCAGTGCCTGGACACTCCTCCCTAGACCTTTATACCTCTAGGCTAGGCAAGTCCATTTTAACCGGAGTACACTTATCATTCATCTTGATGAAAGTGAGAGGAGAAAGTAATAAGGTATTTTGTCATCAGAGGTTACCAAAAGAAAGAGAAAGTGGACCCCCATACTTGGCATTAAAGAACTTTAAAATAACTTTCTCTGATTTTTGAAACAACGAGGATAAATAGTGTAAAAATGGAAGCTTGATAGGCATTAAACAAATCAGAAGAAATGGTCAAATGTTCAAGCAAAATTACCAAGTTAACAATGTGGATTTACAGAATATAATATTGTCTTGTATAGTAGAGTACATTTTCCATGTATTATGTATGATCTGATATTAAATGCAATCTGTAATGTATTTTCCCTTTTGGTTTGAGTGAAAAGGGGCTAGATTAGTATGTCCATGTGGTTCACTATTGCATTCCAGTGAGAACAATACCCTGAAAAATACAGGTGGGTCTATCTCAGTTGAACATATGATTGGATTATTCTGCAGTGAGGGTATTGTGAGAAATAAAGTTCAGTTAAAAATCAGTTTGATAATAGTAGCACACAGCTCACACAGCAGGTCACCAACACCATTTAACACTCGACACAATTGACCCATCCCCTGAATGCTGAGACCAGCTGATTTGAAGAGAGTAATCTGATTAGCAGCTGCTAGGATAGCATGAGAACCTGTCCCCATTGGCAACACGAGGTGTTGGTGTGTCCTTGGCCCTGTCACTTCCATCTAATGTCAGGTTACTTCAGTTGACACATTGCGTGTTAGTGCCGGTGCCCTACTGGTGTAATGCTTTTCATAAACATATCAATCAACGTGGCCAGCAGGAATAGCAGGCTGTATGGCTGTCATTCTCCATGATTACACGGCACAATGCTTCTGACTTTCTGTCAAAACTGTGGTAACATCTGTTCCATTTTGAAATGGAATCAAACAACTTTGAGAAACCCGACCACATTGCAAAAGCCAAATCAATGGTTGATCTTTTTATGACAGTTTATATTAGCCAGAGTTTGACATATAAAAAATGACTGCTTGTCTAGTGTGCTCTCACTCTCACAGATTATTCTAGTCAGCATGAAATCTGTACAAGTTTACATTCCAAAAGAGTGTTTCCTTTTTTTAGCCAGAAAAAGACTGGAAACCTAATCTGAAAAATGTAACTGTGATCATCATGATACAGTAAAGTGTTGACGGATGCAAAAACAGTAAAGAGAAGCACCCCCCAACAAAAAAAGACAGAAACGAAATTAGTATTGTATTATTGTTAACAATGGAATTGACAGTGAATACTGAGAACGGAAAACAACATGCTTCACTTAGCCACTTGCTAGATGCAAAGATACAAAGACAGACACACACACACACACTCCCCAAGAAAAAAAAAAGATAGAAATACATAGTGAGGGGTACTTATTGATAACATACCATTGAATTGAAAATGAATACTGAGAACAGAGAACAGTACGCTCTGCATGCAGAATTCACTGTCTCTCCACAGGCAAGGTGAAGCCGTTGTCTTGAGCGTGGTCAATCATTTACGCCCCTGGCGTTGTGCCTACACCGGCCGGTCGGCCGGCTGGCTCCACTGTCAGATGACATACACTCACTGGCTGTTCTTTTCACAGCCCCCATAGGAGCTTCTCTCTTGCGTCTTCCTCTGGCTATGGGCAATCATTTCTCCTGTGCCGTCCTCAGGGTAATACGGCAATGTCTGGAAGCATCTGCTCCATGCGTCCCACTTCTCTCAGAGAAACGTGTCAGACGTGTTGTTGTATGGTTGAGGTGCTTGCTGCCTGTCATGGCTCATCATGCTGGTCAGTCTCTTGACCAATTGCTTCAAATCTCTTCAGGCACCAGGTAACCATAAGGTAACTGTGCCAGGCAGGTAGCATCTGTCCATATTGATCTTTAATTTGATGAACATTGTCTTAATGTTAAAATGTTATCAAATGTGACAAACAAACAAACAAAACTACATCCAAGTTTTACAGCATATGTTTTTTCCTTTTAGTCAGTGCAGTATACTGCATAACTAGGAAAACATAAAAAATCCATTTGTATGTCCTCCATTTTAATGAGTTTTAATGAATCATGTTTTATTATGCATTCCTGGTTGTTTTGATTGGTTTGTTCTGATTTGATTTGTGTTTACTTCATCAAAACAGCGCAACTGCAGTTTGATTGATATTTCCTGGAAAACATCATTCATGAATATTTTTATAAATGGAGATGTCTGTTTTTGCAAATGAAGTCATTCCTCAATAATTTAAGATCAATAGTAATATTACTGTAATGTTGCATTTTAGTAAATAAATAAAACATATTTTTACAGGTAAGCTGATACTTTTCTCTTTCTACATGTATCCATGTTTGTCCATGTGTATGCTTACTGTATGCCATGTATGTAGCTCATGCTGTAGGGGGAGAGAAATGAACCCAGGTGGGTTTCCTCTGCCTGTGCTCCCTCTGGCAGGTGCTTCAGCTCCTCTCCAACTTGTCCCTCCTGGTGCCTCTAGTGGTCACTGGGGAGGGAGACCTAAGTCTGTTTGTGTGTGTGTGTGTGTGTGTGTGTGTGTGTGTGTGTGTGTGTGTGTATGCATGTGCATGTGCATGTGTATGTGCGTGTGTGTGTGTGTGTGTGTGTGTGTGTGTGTGTATGCATGTGCGTGTGTATGTGCGTGTGTGTGTGTGTGTCTGAGACGAAAAGAGAAAAAATTGGCACATGGAGGGGCAGGATGGGGAGTGTTACAGTAAAGTCTCCACTTTTACAGTGAGTGGTTCTGAATTTACTAAAAATAGAAATAAAAGGTCAGTTTTCTTTCCCTCCATCACTAAGGTTACGACGAACTATTGCGACACGTGTGCCACAGGTGAGGATTCATTATTAAATGGAGAAAACATGCAGAGAGAGAGAGAGAGAGAGAGAGAGGGTGGGAGAGAGAGATGTGTGTGCTTCAAGCAGAAATTGTGCTGACACTTAATCCAGCAATAATTACAACAGAGTAAAGGTGTACTCTATCTCCTCTACTTCACTGGGCCCTGTATAAGTCCATGACAGTGCTATTGCTAGTAATCTACCCCAGTAGTTATATAGACGCATAGTCTGCCTCCTCTCGGCATGGTTTATACAGCTTCAATGACTGTGTGTGCGTGTGCGTGTATGTCTGTGTGTGTGTCTATGCATGCTCTCTGTGGCAGTGTGTGTATGTGCACATGCATCTACGTACGTAGTATGTGTTTGTATGACAATGACACATGTGTGTTTCTGTCTGACTGTGTGAGTGGTGCAGTGTGTGTGTGTGTGTGTGTGTGTGTGTGTGTGTATAAGATATATAATACCAGTGTGCCCACCCAGCTTCTCCCCAACACACACACTATGGCCTCAGTGGACCAGAGCAGTCTGCCAGTTGTCACTGTGGACAATTACTCAGCTCGGTGGAGCAACGCTGCACACACACACACACACACACACACACACACATCTCCTCTCACACCTCACACACACTGGGGCTCTAATTTATTCATCTCTAAATGGGATTTATACTTACATGTCAACAGATATTAATCTATTCATCATATACCCCGATCGGCAAACCAAAGCAGACAGAATCATTATTGGGGAAGAGGGCCCCCCTCTGCACTGTGATCCATGTCTTTTTTCCTCCTCTCCTTTTTCCTTTTCTTTGACGAAAGAGCAGAGCGGTTCAGAGAAAATGGCTCAGATCCAGGCTGACTCACTCAAATAATGTTTGCCCAATGTCTGTGCTTATTTTCATTCGGTACACAGTGCGTTATGAAAAGGACCCAGCTAGCCACAAAGCTGATAATGGCACTGTGTGTGTGTGTGTGTGTGTGTGGGTGGGTGGGGGTTGGCGGGGTTCTTATCTTTACAACACTATTTTTGGTTATTGCTCTCTATTTGTCAATGCCAACCACAAGTGCATAGATCCATTATGTATCTCTAAGAGCCTCATGTAATGCACCCTCTCACATGTATTTTTAAAAGGCGTTTCTTAATAGAACATGTGGAACAAGGTGTTCTAAATCTAGGGCTTTATATCAGGAAATGTACCACTGTGTTCCCTTTGACCTGTCACAGACACAAACAAAGAGGCCTGAAATGTAAATTAGGGCTGAGTGACCTGGTGTCACTGGGGTCACTAAAACCCCTATAGGTGGGGAGCAACTTGCAATGCAGTCTACAGTATCACACATTGTTTACAATATTCTATTTCAGTTCCATGAAAACACTGAATGGCATCATATTAAAACAGACTGAAATGACACTATAAATATGTTCTCTCTCTTCAAACACAACTGTTGCATGGGGAAAATAGACCCCTTCGCAACGGTGGTGAAAACATAAACATTCGGGTGGGCGTGACGTCACTGGAGGCAGAAACAATCGTTTGGATAGTGAGGCGGCTATTTGAATAGTACTAGTGAGGCGGCTAAAATCAGACAGTAATCTAAAATCTTTGCTAAAATGTGTAACGATATAACACAATACGTACATACACTCAGTGTACGTGATCTGGAGGATTATTTGAAAAAAACTAAGGCTACATTATCAGATGGGACAATCCTGACAGACCCAATACCGTCAGTGATTGGAAAGACAGGTTTGCCATCAGTTGAATGGCCGGACATTATTGAAAAACCGAGTGTCTACATTAAGGAGAAGCTGAGGGTGTATAAATCATTGAATGCATATAACTATCTCCTAAATGGTCATGTCCAAAACTTACAATAGGCCTACAATGACGTGGTGAGTTTTGTGTTTGCCGAACCGACATTTTACCGAGCCAGCGCCCGCCCATGTCACAAGGCAAAGATGTATTGCAAACGTGCTAATTACCAACCATTTCGTTTGAAAATTCTAAAACAACAATGTTTTTTAATACTTCAAAATAACATTTGATAAATGAACCTCACATTTTTCAGTAGCCATAGGTGTCTAGATTTGAACAAAATCTAGTTTGTTTCTTACCGGGGCTTTTACTGCCTGAAATATCCAATTTTGTTTACTACGCTCAGAGTTAGTGCTGGGCCTTACACAGTAGTAGCCTAGTAGCTAGTAGGCCTAATCAAGGATTTGGTTTAGCTCTTCGAGTCACAGTAAAATTACATTTTTGGTAGGCTACATAGCTTATTTAGATACACTTATGGTGTGGGCGCTTGCGTTTTTTTAGGAATCCGCAGTCTTGGTTTGTATAGAAATGAATAAGTGACATACATGTAAAGAGGTTGGAAATACAGGACGATTGGTAGGCTAATATGTGAGGTTCCGATACAAGGCTTGGGTTATCGTGAGTCAAACGAACAACTACGTTCTCACTGGAAACTGTAGCCTAGGCCTACTTATTTCAAATTTAACCGATGACTTTTTCGGTTCTGGCACCCGACAGCACAGCAAGATGAGACCATGATAACCTTTAGCCTCCCGAATATGACTGTTCGTTTAGCTTCCCAGCTGAGGTGATGGTTTGTTTTGCCTCCAGTGAACGTAATGATGTAGGCTCAGAAGGTACCTATAAGACTGCCCCATTACGGAACCATTCTACCGCACAGTCTAGTAGCCCCAGCCCTTAGTCAAACTGTGGCTAGAAACCACAACGCCACTCTATCCCAAGTTTGAACCAAAACTAAATGCGCAGTGGCTACACATAAAGTGAGACCTAATTTATAAATGGCAATTAATACACTTTTCACAGCGCCCAAATGACCTTTAAATTCCTAAACATATGAGCAAACACAAACCTCCTGGTTTGGATTCACCAAGTCAAACTCCACTGATGCGCGCCTCAAACTTCATTAAGGCAGACATTTATGCTGAAAAACCGCCGGGGTTTGCAGCGTGTCTTACAGAGGTCCTCTGAGAGGGCGACGTGATTATTGCTTTCCAGGCTACATGCTTTTGGGGATTTTATGATATCACATTAGATTGGGTAAACTTTTATTTGACTGATAAAAATCAAGTGGTGCAGTTTGATAGGTCATCACCATCCTCAGGACTCATAGCACTGAGAGTACTCATATCAATGGGGATAACATTGCATCCACAATACTATGTTTTGCAACTAATGTCATGTCTATTTATTTTAATTGGTAAATATTAATTGACAGTTTAGTTTCAACCCCTGATGAATAAAAAATATTGCAGTGTACATAAGATTTCAGAAATTCCAGAATTTTTTTTTTATTATTATTTGCAATAATAAATGAAAGAGAGGAGACACAGTGAGAAAAGTGTACGCCTATACCAGACTCTATCTGTGTCCCTAATGTATACATTTATCATGTATCCTATTATGATTTTGTTTGAGGTAGGAAAAACATTTCTCACCTTACATACAACTTTACACATCTTTACACAAACCTATTGACACACTCAATCAGACTCTCTCGCTCACACACACGCACACACAACACACACACGCACACACACACACACACACTGGTACACAGAGACAAATCTGAATAAATCCGCAACAAACAATTTTCCACATGGTTGCGCAGTGGTTGCCGCTACGTTCCTGCAGACGTCCTGATCGCAGATAGAGCATACTCCCCACCCGCACCCTCATCAGTGTGAATGACAGCGGCAGATTAGCATGCTTTATTTGCCAGCGGTAAACAATATCATAAATACAGGAGGATGTGCCATCAATCAACACCTCGGGGGCTCTGATCCACATAAATAAGAATCCTTATTATAAAGGAAGAGAGGCAGGTCAGAGAAGGATGAGATTGGTGGTGATGGTGAAGGTGATGTGTGGTGTGTGTGTGGGTGTGTGTGTGTGCGTGCGTGCGTGCGTGCGTGTGTCTGTGTGTGTTTGCATGTGTCTGTGTGTATGGGGGTTGGTGTTGCTGGAGTAGCATTGGAACTCAACATTCAGATAGCCCCCATTCGCACCCACCCCCACCCCACCCCGAGTGTTGAAACTCCCTTTATCCTTTCTCCCCCTCGGCCTGTCAATGTCACAGTTATTATTCACTGCTAATATACACAGCCGTGAAATGTTAACAACTGTCCTGTGAAATGATGCATCACATGTTGTTACTGCCTGCGTACATTTCAGCGCTGTCTACTCTCCATTCCTCATCACTCTGTACTATAAATAACCCGTCTTGCACCTCTTCTCCAAAGGTGGAGCCGAGGAGGAGTGGAAGTCAGGAGTATGCATATTGTAGCCCAGGATTCCACAGCGTTTTGTCTCCATGTCTCTGTTTACCTTTTTGGTAACATGGTTTGTGCTCAGGGAGATGTCACAGGTAAGATAGGTGAGCATGCAGTCCATGGCTAAGATTCTCATCTAGTTGGCGGCAAAGCAGGCTGAGCAAGTGAAACCACATTAACCGCACTGCCTTGGGTCAATCTGCCAGTGAATAGAGTTAATGGCTACTTTGCGCATGTAATTTGTCTAATTAGTATCACCTCTTGACATGGAAAGAATACATTAACATGAATTAATTTCCTTTCAGGCAAAATGGTTCATCCATCAGATCTCCATGATTGGTTTCATATGTGCATGCTTGGTTAGCGATAGGCTAAAGGCTGTAGTCCTTGGTCAAATTTGACATTGCAACTGTGGGCTACAAATATGGAGTAATAGAGGAAATAAACAAGATATTTCAGTTAGGAGGTTAGCCTCAATGGCACCTTATTACAGTAGAAAACAGCCTAACCTACTCACCTCAAGAAACAAGACAAAATTACCAGAAATAATGTTTGTACCACTCCACTATTCCAGCCTCTCTGGGATCCCATTTGGAAAATTAGATGATGTTTCACAATAAGGGGATGCACTCTTACTTATGCAGGCATAGCACCAGTATGTGGCCAAAGTGTTGTGGAGGCCAAATTGGACCGAATGCTCCCTATGCACAGTAAATGATTGCAGTGCAAACTTATTTGTCATCAGTATCAACCCGTAAATGTGGACCTAGATGATTACTAATTGTAAACAGTCCACAACGGAGTCCTGTAATGAAAGTCTCATGGTAGCAATTGTCAGTATAGGACCCCTCTTACAGCCCTACTTCCTTGGATTCCAACCACTAGGCACATGTCATTTAATGAATTTTACAGACCATCTGTCCACACAGTGAAATACTAAACCAGAAGCAAAAAAAAATTTTCAAATGGGATTTATAGTGTGCATTTATGGCCATGAAATGGTTAAAAAAATAACATCAAAAACTGTATGACATAAAAGTTTTAGAGGCACGACACGGCGAGAGAGATTTCGCGTTCGGAGGGGTGCCGATCGATGTGTTAAGCGAAACGATGGGTGGCAGGGTTGCACGACAGGAGCGCAAGTGTGGTTTCCATGACGATGCCAGTCACCGGGCTTGCTCCAGGCATTGCCGCCAGCTGAGCACTAGAGATTGAGTGTCACAAACCCCCCCCCCACACACACACTACAAGTCTGTCAATGCAAGAGGTGGGGGGTCTATCACAAGCACTGGGGTCCATGGGGATGACACTGTATAACTGACAAATTGTCGCGCTTGATGAGCTGCCAGAGTGGAGTAGGCAGCGCAGGACACAGGTGACACGGCGGAGTCTGAGGAGAACGCAGGGCTTTGTGGTGGTTGGTCCTCAGTGGCTTTTGGGTGTATCCTCTCTAAGCCTCAGTTTGAGCTCTTTCTACACCCTTTCTCACGCATGCAAATCAATGTGGGGCAGTGGGGGTCCTGCACTGACTGGACAGCCTCATAAAAGCATAATGACCAACGTTACTATTAGTTCAATATTATATGCTTTTCTTAGGGCCCAGAATTACTAGTATCGTCCCCCCAGAATTACTAGTATTGTCCCACTAAGTGATCTACAGTGTTGTATACTGATACAAACAGGTCACTTAGTGGGGGGGGGAATTCTAAATGGAGAAACATAATGCAATATTACATAACATGCAGTTATTCAGCAGTAAACTATGTGTAATAGATTTCAATGGAGTTTAATCAAAGATGTAGTAATGATGTAATGTATGATCTCACTCAAACAAGCATTGCTCTCTTGACTCCCTGATTGCACATTGCTATTTAACCAACCGTACCTCATTTAATTCATGTTTTAAACTTTAAACTATCACAAGGATTTACAGCTGGCGTGCTCACATAATTTACCATTTGTGTTCAGACTCAAAACCGTTTTTAAACCATCTTATTTAAAATTCCTCTGCTTGTCAGAGCGGTTAGAGCCTTTAAACCTGTCCGCCACTCAGAAAGAGGTAATATATTCTCGGCCGCTGCATAATACTCGTAAATAATTCACAATTAACTGGGCCCAGCATGCAGGACAAGACTTCTGAATTATAGTGCGTCTTGTGCGAAGTGAAACCCATGACAGATTTACTGCCAGCGAGGAGGGAAAAAAAATGTGGGCTGAGTTTGTCAGCTCAAAAAAGTAACCCCTGCGTGGGAGAAGAGGTTGTTACAGCTGATAGATTGAGGGCTCTGTTCTCCAATGCTAATGCCTTCTCCCACGTGTATGCTCGCTTAGGTGTGGCGGCCGCACGTTCTTTTATTCCACAGTAAAGAATTTTTCTGCTGCTGTGTTGAGGCTTTGTCATGAAAAGAAAACAGGTGAAAAATGTGTGTGCGCTTTGATTTTAATACAGTAGCTTAAGAACCCTTTTGGTAAGACTTTACAGTAAGGGTACATGAATTATGCATGAATTAATTCATGATTTATATATTACTTCATTCCTTAATATCTCATGAATCATCAGGAATTTGCATGAGTTCATAGTCTGTCATTCGTGATCTCATACATGAACAATCTATTAAACAATCTATCTATTAAAGCATTAAGTATGGTGGGCACATCATTATGATTTGATTTATTAAGAAAGATCATGATGATTTTTTTTTTTCTGCCAAAAATGTGGTCATCACTACTCAAATTCTGAAGACAACTTGTGCAGCTCTCTAAACACATGCCATTGTTCACACTTCAGTTGAGGGGCCAAAAATATGATGAACTCATAATTAACCTTAAATTCATGTAATCATGATGATCATGCTTAAGAAATCATAAATCATAATGATATACCCACCATACCTACAGTAATGCTTTAGTTGATGTGTTATTCATGCATGAAGTCATGAATGAGAGACTTTGAACTCATGTCAATTTCTGATGATTCATAAATCATTCAGAAATAGAGTTTATCCACCTCTTAAAAGAGTTTATTCACCAATTGCAACTTTTAACATTCGAAAATCAAACTGTATTATCCACATTCACAATATTGTAACAAACTGCAAGGTTGTCTCAGAATGTTTTTTATTGGTTATGCACCAAAACATACGAACACCTAATTACGGGCCAGACCTCCACCATCATCAAACATGTTCTGAATGGCTTTTTAAAAATATTTCTTGTTTTACCACTACATCCCTGTTCATAAGATATAAAGGAATGAAGTAATGCATCTATCATGAATTAATTCATGCATGAATTCATGATAATTCATGTACCCTTACCGTAAAGTGTTACCACAGATTTTTTTTCTTTGGTTGAAATCAGGTACACAATGTACTGTAGGCCTACTGTAGCCAGGGCACAGACAGATAGGTCTTTTCAGTTTTCATTAGGCTATTGTCTACACAGAGATCATAGGCTATAAAGATCTTATTGATTAAATTCAAAGCTAATTTTAATAGCCTAGAAATCTAGACGCACCCTAGCGGCAGCAAAAATGTTATTGCCTAGTCTGGCTTGTCAGGCTATAATTTTAATGTTTATCACAGTGAACTACCACCATTAGCAAGCTGGTGTCTTGCAGATTCACGTGCTGTGCGTGTGGCCACTGAGTGAAATGACGCGTAGCCTACTGTAAACAGAGAACGACATGTGGAGTTGGGTTAGTTAAACAACTACAGTAGCCTATGTCGTCGGCTTATGACGATTTAGAAAAGGTTTGTCTACTCTGTTTTATGAACTAGGTCTACTAACCTAAGCTACTATAACATAGTAACCTAAACAGAATATGTAGATTTTCGAAGCTGCCAGGTTATTGAAATGGATGGACCATGACATGGTTAAAACGGGTTTGATAGCCTACTTCATTAAACATGAAACAATTTTAAACATTGTATTCTCTATCTCTAAGCTGAATACTATTACATGTTCAGATACTGCCAAGTGACCTTACCGTGCTCCCAAACGTCTCCTGCAGCACTGTGCCTGCGTGCACCTTCTGAGAGTTCACTGAATGTATGACGTCACGGATTGGTGGCCGCAAGGCATTTCAATTAACACAGAAAATTGTTATTTTTGTAAATTTCTAATTTTACAAACTATTAATGAGACATTTTAGCGAATATTCAGGTTGGAACTAGCGGAAGTATTACAAATTTTAAAAAGTAAAAAACGGGTCTTGTCAAAAGGGCACTTGGACATCAAAGGGGCAAAAGGGCAGGTGCTAGAGCCCCTGTAGCCCCCCTTCTCTGCACGTGCCTGAACCTCAGTGTGTCAAAAAATGTAGGCAGCATGTTACAAGTGTGCCTGGCTACAACCAGTAGCTGAAAAATCTTTCAATAATCACATTAGAAAATATGTCCCTACATAAACGGTATCCCACAACACATACAGTACAACACATGCACACACACACACACACACACCATTATTATCATCACCACACACACACACACACACACACACAGTCATGACTAGACACCTTATTTAAACCTGCCGTATGTCAGGGGATTGTTAATTAAAATTTAAACTTCCTACCTGCTTTACTGGAACGCACCATTTCACAGGAGGAGGAGGGGGGAGACGTTTTTGTTTCTAATTACTTCTGGCATGCTAATTCTAAACGCAAACCAAACATTTGCCAGGGGGGACCCTTTTCATTTCACACCCTGCTGAATCTATCTTTTTTTTTAAACCAGATGCTATTTAAATCTTCGGTATCACACTGGCTGCACGAAGGCCCAGGAGATTGCCAGGTCTTCATTCCAACCTTGGACTGCCGCACGAAATTCCACTTAAGAGTACTGTATATAGCTAACAATGCAGGGAGAGCTCATTTTGTCACAGAGTGTATCTCTGTGAGGGTCGGATCAATAATGAAAGAATGTGAGTTTGGACTAAATGGAAAAAGCTGAGGGAAGATTGTCTGATCTTTTCACCCCAGGTTTTTGTGAAATTACTTCTTTTTTGTCTTGGACTCTCCACTAAACAGTACAACCGGGTGCCCTTCCCCTGTATGGGTATATATTATTCACTCAGAACCTTCAAAGAATGAGGTTCCTCAATCAATAAAACTCTGGCAAAGTGCAAAGCTGCGTCCATTAAGCCTTTCACAGCCCCCCCCCCCCCCCCCCCCACACACACACACACACCTCCACCCACACACACACACACACACACACACACACACACACACACACACACACACCCCTGCTGGTAGAAATGAAGATGTCGGCTGATATTCATTCATTAATTAACCCTGCTTCATTTTAATTGACCCCTCCAAAATATCATGCCAAAGGATGAGGGACTTCAGAATAGGAACTGGCACAAACTCTAGCAGTAACTCTACTTTACTGCCGGGTGTTTGACACAATGTGATATTCTCCTATAGCCTCAGCCACAGAGGCATAGAGAAAAGAGGCTTTTGCTCAATCAATATACACTGGAGCCTGACAGGAAATTAATTTACCTCTATGGAATAACCTAGCATTGAATCAAGCAATCAAGGTCATCAAAACAGTCCCATGTTAGGTAACAGACGAAAGAGAGCAATGGAACACAAATCTATACACAAATAGGATTACTATTGAAGGCACATCTCTCTTCTGAACAAATTATCATACTGTATGATCAAACAGAGCAAAACTCAATAGCTAGAAAATTAATTCAACACACTTTCTTCTCACTCATATTTTAGAACAGTGTCAGAATCCGAATAAAGGCTTGGATCCATTGCTGCTGTTTTGGATCCATTGCTGTGTTACATTTGTTTCTGTACTTATTTTACAGTGCACACAATTGGAAAACAGGTCGCATATCACTCTTTCCCTTGACAACCCGATGAGCTAGTACCTGGAAGAAAAATATCCCCTTGTGTTTCACCTGACAAGACGGCATCACACTCTCCCACAACCACAGCTGTCTTGTCCATACCTAATCAAGGGAAAACACAAGGGGAGTTGCGGCGCTTACAGTAAGTGAGACACTCTGCAAACTGCACGTCCTTCAAACAGTTGTCATGAAGAGGTATGGTATCAACATAACAAGATTTTGTGAGGCTGGAAAATATTGAATCATCCAAGGGTCCTGCCAGGCAACCAACTGACATCTTGTTAGAAAACCCCTCTCTAATCTCACACAAAGGCTCATTGTTTGACCTCCACACTGGTGGTCTGGCCAAAGTCTAACTAATCACCGTACACCTGGTAAAACTGGAGTTCAATTTATACATTTCATGGAGACAGATCAATCATAGTTTCTCACAATATTTATGCACTGTTCTGTCCCATAACGTTCAAGGCACGCTAAACCTTTCCAGTCAAAGTGTTTCTCTTTCCCAGGACGCCTTTGGGCTAAGCCTTAAAATTTCATTTAAAAATGTGTAAGAGAAGCAAAGATGTAAGATGGCATGAGAAGGTAGGCTATTTAAGAAAAGATAACATGCCTTGTAGTTCTCTGAGAAACGACACTGGTATTTTTAGATGACTTGGTAAGTGTTTTAGATGAAAACACTTACCAAATGTTTGCCAGCCTTTGAGCATCTTCACAGAAGTGTCTTCACAATTTATAACGTCAACACATTTGATAATATTAACCAAATAAGATTCATGTACTGTAAATCTATTACATTTAAGAGTGAGGGGCAAACTACTTGAGAGAGATAGTGTGCCACACAGTATCATTATGTAATCATCTTGGGGGTAATCTATGAACTAAAAAATGAGGTGGGGAAAATAAAAGTTACACAGGCCCATTCGGCTCCTACATTAATTCAGGCTAAACTTGCACATGTTGCATTTTTAACCGTTTGGGAGGTGCTTACGTAAGGTGCTCGTGTTTACATGTGTGTGTTATGGAGGTAATTAGCTGGATCGCTTGGCCTTGAGTTTGTTTTCAGTCAGCTGTGCTCTGTGCCACGGCATATGCGTCCCTGTGTGTGCGGAATGTTGAGCATGAACTGTTCCGGGGAGTTTGGCCTGCTGGAGTTGCGTGGTGGCAGTGATGGATGCTCTTTTCCTAGGTGCACTGGGGGGAACGCCCCCTCGGCAACCCAGAGGCCAGGGGCGCATGTGATTTACATCAGAAGAATGAGGGACTCGGTGAATGCTGCAAGGCATACACACACATACACACACACATACACACACACACACACACACACACACACACACACACACACACACACACACACACACAGTTTCACATCACTTGAGGGACAAATCAAAAGAATTGAAAGAGAAAGTGCATGAGAGTGTATGTATGTGTGTGTGTGTGTGGGGTGTGGGGGACGGTTGGAACACCATTGTTCTGCTATCTCCTGTTTGCATTGGTACCTCACAATTTAGCCTTGACCAACTCTTCAGTCACAGATTTTCCACAGAATATGCTAATCGAATGGATATGGCACATGACATTCAGTGGTCTTTCACTTAGAGAGCACAAGGACACACAAATCATTGATTGCATGGAAAATATGTAATTGTGGAAATAATCTTCTCAATCATTCATTCTCCCTCTTCTTGTAATAGGCAACTACTTTACTAGATAAAATTGGTTTACTTTACATATTATTGGGTTAAATTAGCACAATTTAACATACCATGTCATCTTACACAACTGGTCTGGCGTGTTATTAACTCTGAGAACAGACCCATAGGGCAGTCATGCATGCCAGCCAACTCAACATGAGTACATGACCAAGTGACCTCGGCTGCTTTGATATAACAACCTCTTGCCAGCGTTAATTAGTCTGGATGTAAACACTGCCATTTTGTTAAAAGTTCAACAAGACTCCGGTGTGACATTTGAACCAGCAGTCTTCGCATCGCTTTCTCCGAGCAAAGGCCAGGCAATGTGTTGATTATTGAAGGATCTCTACTGGTTGCTAAGAGATGCAAGCCAGGTTTGATCCCATTTTCAAAGCATGTATCGTACCAGCACCCAAAATGTTGACGCGCCATTGGTTGCATTACATGTAATATAAATACTAGGACTTATACCAACTTAAACCAAATAGGTCCAGCCTCAGTTTTCTAACCTCATTGTAAAAGTATACTGTTGAAGTTCAAGTTCAAGTTTATTGTTATACTAATTCTAAACAGATTTCTGTAGTTCCGAGTGTGACTCGGAATTGTAGTTGAGAACGTCAGTTATAACGGCCCATGTCTTTAAAAATTGTCGGGTTTAAATCGGGTTCGGGCTCATAATTACACTTAATGTGTTGGGCTGGGCTCGGACAAAACGTGCACGGGCTTGGGTAGGGTCAGGCCTGATTTTTTGGGCCCGATCTAAGCTCTAGTGTGTGTGTGTGTGTTACAGTGAGAATGTGTGATTCTATGTGTGTGTGTGTGTGTGTGTGTGTGTTCGCTCCTGGGTATGTGCGCATGGTTTGTGTTCAGTTTATTGTGTGTGTGTATTGGGGGGTGGGGGGGGGGGGTATGGTGTAATGGTGTGTGTGTGTGTGTGTGGTGGGGTGGTGTAAGGTGTGTGTGAGGGGGTGTACCTGTATGTGGTGTGGATGTGTGTGTGTGGGTGGCAAAGTGGCAAGTGCAAAAAATGAGAGAGAAAAAAAAAAACCCTGATGAGGTGTGAGGTTGATGAGATTAGGTATGAGGAAGAGTAGGACAGTTCAGTATCCTGATGGCTTGTGGATAGAAACTGTCTCTGTATCTGCTGGTACAGGTCTGCATGCTCTCATACCTTCTACCAGCAGGTAGGAGGATTAAAAGACTGTGGCTGGGAAGGATCCGCTTGGTCTTTCTACTGCAGCGCTGGCTGTAAAGGTCCTGAATAGTTGGCAACTCAGTCCTTGTAATGCGCTGCGCTGACCTGACCACCCTTTGCAGAGCTTTGCGATCATGCTGTTACCATGCTCTGAGGATACTCTCAATGGTTCCGTGGTAGAAGTTGTCTCTCTTGGATATTAGACAACTTATTGTATACAGTAAATATAGGCTACTCAACTTGCTAGCTTCTGTGAAGCAATAATAGCCACATTCAGCATGCCTCTTAGTGATGTCACAGATTGAGACAAAGAGCAAAATGCTACCAACCGCTTTTCTATAGATTTTTGTCAGACAGACTTGGCGAAGCACTTTTAATTCTGGACCGTCCACACTGATGCCTCTGGACTGCACTCACACCTTGTTCTCACCTCATTATCACCTTTGCTCATGCATCCCACATTCGCAGACCACACATTCGCCAGCCCCCATCCAACCTGTCCACTCACTGTCGCACCGACACAACAAAGCAGACCTCTCCACTTACCCCTACGCCAAACCCTGGTCTCGCCACCTCGCGGTGACAAACCACACGGCACACGCCTCACTAAACCCCCTCGGCAGAGCGGGCTACCCATGCTGTGACCAGATGGCCCGCCACTGAGCGACTTGATCGCAGACGGACTGATGGAATCACGTTTCCGATGGATGAGTGCTTTGCAACCTGTCTGCTGTAGCCTGACACCCACCCCGTTCACCACAGCGCTGATGGCACCCTGTTGAATGGAGACACTGGCAGCTCTCACAGTTTTAACCCTTGTGTTATCCTCAAATCTTACCGACACTCTTTATCCTTGGGGTCAATTTGACCCCAGCTAAATAAACCCTCAGAAAATGATTATAATTTATATTGTTACCCAGTTTTTTTGGGACAGGTACTTAACAAGAGTGTAATAACCACCATCAAAAGCCCTACAAAACAATCCCACCCCCCCACACCCCTTTATGAACCTTGGAACCCTGGCTGGCAATATTGCTCATCCATTGTCAGCAGCCCAAAGGCTTGCTGTTGCTTCCCCTTTTGACTTATACAGTCCTGACAAAATGACTTATATGTAATATGTACTTGTGTATGTAATAATGATAATAACAATATGTTCTCATACTATTCAAATAATAATATCCATAATGTGTCAAATATTCATGTATCCTATGTTTCATACAGCTGGGGTCAAACTGACCCCAAGGAACATCAATGTACAAAATATTTGTACAGGACATTGAAAACAAATTATTGTACAAATTTCATGCTAACTCTGTTGTACCCTTCAATTGAGGAAAAGTCATGAAACATGAATAAAAAAAAAAAGTGAACCATATATTGTATGATGTTAAACGCTTGGTGTGTGTGTGTGTGTGTGGAGGCGAAAGACAGAACGGTTGCTATTGCTGATGTCCAGGGGATATTGATTCGACTTAAGTGGATAATTCAAAATCTGAAGAGGTCAACGCACCACTGTACTTCCTCAAACTTTTTAATTATTTGTTGTGGACTGTAACTTCAGGCCCCTTTGGAGATTCTTTGATGAAGTCCTAGGGGGGCTGAGACATTGTAAGGCACAAATAATAATTACAACTTTGATTTTTAATTTCTAAGTGGCTCTTTTGACTCTTAATAGGGACAACATAGTAGGGAGAAACTGATTCATTGTTACACATAATAAGTCTCTTCATGCATACTGTAATCTACATGCACCAGCACATGTGTGCACCAGTAGATCTACATTAAATCATCTAGATCTAAATTATTATTAGATCCTAACTGTGGTGTGTCTATTGCAGACTGCATCAGTAGACACAGTCACAAAAATAGCTTATAACTGATCTGAAAAGACATTCTTATTGACTCCTTGGTGCATACTTTAGTTGCTTCTCTGTGAGATCTCTGCCATTTTACATTTTCAGAAATAACAAAACACAATATTCCTCAATATTGCTAAGTCATATGGGTCTATGCGGTTAGTCTATCAAGAAGGAACTCTTTGTCCACTGCCAGAGAATCTAGTTGAGAAAATAACCTTTTCATTCAGTGTCCTCTCCTATGTAAACAGCAGCGAGAGGAATAAGAATAGAGAGCACTCTACTGTCACTAACACTCGGGGTCATTGTCAAGGCGGACGCTAACCTTACCATACCCTCACTACTCCTCTGCCAAAAGCCGAGGATATGGAGGCCAATGGGAAACAAGCCGTAACAACAGAAGCACGACGAGAGTCTCCCTCAAGGAGAGGAGCTTTCTCATTCCTGGCTCCCCACTCCTCCTCCCCCTCCACCCATGCGGTCAAAAGCAAGTCATCACCTGGAGGAATCCGCAGAAAAACAGTTGAGGGGTGGTAATGAGAAGAGCATGGAATTTTTTTCCCAGGCTGAATTGTTAGAGTGGACCTTTATTTTCAAAGGAATACTGTTTTTAAGTTGTGGCTTTCACAAGGGGTGTGTTGGGAGTTTGGGTGTGAGGTTGGGCGGATATGTTAATTTGCCAAGGCAATTAGTCCTCGGCACCCAGAAGACATTTAACTTTCTAAGCCGATTAATTATGCACTTTGTACATACTAAAACATCCTCTTTTCCTAAAGAATATGTACTAATTAAGCCCCAAATATATCAGTAAGTTTTCTTCTAAAGACCTTTAAATAGGACAAGTGTAGAAAATAAAATATTTGAAAGGAAGCCAAGTGTCTTGGCTGCCCCTTCCATTCTATATTCTTCATCCGTATTCTGCAGTTCAAGACCTGAATTCTTTCACTCAGAGACGGGCATACACACACACACACACACACACATACTTACACACACACGCACAGACACACACACATACACACACACACACTTACATACACAGTAGAAAGACAGAGAGAGAGCTTAATATTCATGGCCTGGCACATTGTGCTGCAGCCTGTCAGTGTTAATCAAAGTGTGTTCCCTTTTTCCTGGGTGCATGTGGAGCTGAGCCTTCATGGTGGATCCTGCGGTAGCCCTAAGATTGGCCCTCTCACCCGTCTGACGGCCGGCCCTTGTTTCCTGTAGAGAGACTCATTTTTAATAAAGGTCAAAGTGGCTCCGAGAGCAGGAATGTGAAGGAATAGGACATTTTGTTAGCGTTACTGCCCTGCAGTCCAAACCTGTGGCTGAAGACCAAGCAAACTGGGAGTAGGGCATTTCAGGAAAAGCTTTTTTTGATGGGGAAATTAATAATTGCAGAAATATTCAGAATTAACAATTGTGGACTCATCATGGTTGGCTCAAGATTGTTTTTAGTTTATGCCTTGTCTAGACAATGTTTGTTTTGTCTAGATGTGCAGTAGCTAAATGGTTGGAATGAACAGAATGTCATGACCCTCAGCAGGGCTTTTCATTTTGACTGCAGTGATCATATCTTTGAGTAGTTGACCCACCTTGCTCTTTTAAAGATGCTGCTGCTGCTTAGTTGCAGACTGAAAACAAGACGTTTAAACAACAGGCTTATTAAACAGAGATTACAGTGTAAAGATCACACAAATTACCACCATTTATTCAATATTCTACAAAGATTACATCAGAAACACTCTGGGCGGTGCAAGGAAATTAGGGCATCTTGCTTGTAAGAGACACATACACTGGGCATCCCTGCCTTTAGTTTTTTTTTTTTTTTCAAAATGGCGGGCTACACATAGTATAGTATCAGCTGAGAACAGGGCTCACAGCATGTCAAGATAGAGGTGAACAGTGCAAGTTAATAATTCTGTTTAATAAGCGAGCAGCCAAAGTTGGAGTTGCCTTGCATGGATGTGAGGCAGTATTAATGGCATGGGGGATAGGCTACCCTTAGGCTGGAGATGACTTCTGTATGATGTAATAGCGGGCACCACATCTGAAACACCAAAAATCGTTCTCAGGGAAATGGAATCATTTTAAAACATCTACAGTGCTTACAGGACAGTGGACAATTGTCGGGAGTCTAAGTGAAGTCACTCATTATGAGCGTAAACGCACCAAACAGGCAAATAGCTGCTTGCTAGTTGAAAGGAAAGACAAGTTAAACACACCACAAGGGGTATTAAACAATTATACATATCTGGTTACATTTATGCTGTTCGTGTTTGTGTTATGGTGGGAGTTACTCACCAGATGGTCTTGCAATACCCTGTCAACAGCTTCAAAATAGTATTTGGAAAAACACACACTACTACAACACACACTACTTTTTGTTTTCTTTCTTTTTGTTTTTGTGATTATGATTACATATATAGATTATTTTGAAATTCACAATGACTCAACAATGATTGACAACTTACCAAGAACAGAGTCAACACAGTGCTTACCAATTTCAACATTTCATAATGCAGATTCCAACAAATTCATTTCAGGTACTGTGAGGACAATTTGGCCTCTTTTGTGAAACAAGTGGAATATGTTTGACAATAGTAAGGATAGTAATGTCGCTCCTTTGTGGCAAAGATAGAGTTACTAGGATCTGCGAACAATCCTTTTGTCAATACATTTATGAAGGATTACCATTCAAAAATAAGTTTCAGTCTAGGTGAACAAAGACATAATTATTTTTGGATCACTGCTGTTATTCACAGATATTTTACTGTACATACGGCAGAGCCTAATAATTCCACTGCCACTTTGTATTTGCTAGCACTGAGACTACCTCACAGAGCCACAAACTGGATCAATCTTTGACAAAAATAGCACATTTAAAGAATTTTGCTCCTTTTGAAGGAGATGACAATGATAAATACACCTTCCTCCCTGCACCCAACCCCACACACATAGAAAAAGATTTTGCAGTGATTGTTCATAGCTTCCCTCCAGAAGACCTCTGTTGATAGAAACAGGTTAGCCGTCCTCATGGACTCCTCTGCACGCACACCACAGACTCTGCCTGCTATGCACACAGACCAGCCTGTGATATCTGGATTGAGATTAGCCTTGTTGCAGTTTATAGAATTCATAAGACATTACCAGAATCAGATCAGGGAAGTGTCAAGATCGCCATCATTTCGGTGATCTTTCGGGGGACCTCATCGGGTCAAAGGTTGAGCTTATTCCTACATGGATTTTGTACTTCAGTGTTTACTGTTGGGGATTCAGACATCACACATACATCACCCTGAGTGAAAGGTCAGGGGCTGCATATTGAGGACCACGGTCTGCCTTTGCCTCCCAGACTCAGAGGAAATGAAGTGTGGCAAAACATGACTCACCACACAAACATCCAAGAGCTATTTTTTTTTTTTGATCTGATACTCCTCATGGACATGATGTGAATAAGTTCACATTCATCAGTATGAATACTCGGTGGGAGTGGGATCCTCTGTGCTGTGGAAGCTTTGATTGATGAAAAACCCCCTAAGTGATATCACACATACATATTTGCTGCATAGCACTGCCACCAGGAATCTAAAATAAACATCTATTTATGAAATCCTCTTAATTAAAAAATCTGATCAGTAGTCAGTCCCTTCAGTGTGAGGTAAATCATTTGATTCATTAAAAACCACCTTGTTTTTTTTTTAATTAACTGAGGTATTAATGCCTGTAGGCTTACAACGTTTGAGCTTTAAAGCTTAGAAGACCAAGACCTAGCGTGCTGGGACAGAAGTTCATTACGGGGGTGGCAGGCACCCGCTGATGAAGAAATCAACTCAACGAGAGAACCCCATCGACTCAAGCTGCCCCTATGCCATCCGACAGAAGGTCCAGTCTGCTCATGAGTGTGTGTGTCTCTGTGTGTGTGTGTGTGTGTGTGTGTGTGGGGGGGGGGGGGGGGGGTGCTTTGTTAGATGCCTGCTTACAAATATATTTTGTGTATACAGGCAGAAAAAAAATCTGGCATCTCTGAGACAACTGTACCCAATGACAGGAGTGCCATGGCCTGTGACAAGGCCAGCAAACCTTCAATCTGCTGGTCAGTTTCAGTTATGAACTTGTTTAACCAGCTATTAAGAAGCACAGTTGCCCCAGCATCCAAAGGTTAAGGCAGGCATAGAATATCAAGGATGAAAACCTTTAGGTAGTAAACACAGATTTAGCTAATCAAACAAGCTGTTCCACACATGAATACACCTTCTTGTCAGCCATATCTCCATGAGTTGATACTAAGCCAATGGTAAACATGTTACATTCATATTTTGGACAGTTTTGTGGTGAGAAGACTGTCAGACAAAAAGCTTATAGCTCAATGTACTATTAGCACTGTCTCCTCTAGACAGCAAAATGAAATGAACATGCCCACCAGAGACCCTATCTGCTCTTGTACACCAGCCCCAGACACGAGGATGGAGGAAGACAGTGGGTGGAAGTCTCCTGGCTGCTGCATGTGCGAGCGCGCAGCGCTGAAATGATTCCTCCGGCCCCTGCTTAATTACATTGTGCAGTGTGACGTGAAAGGGTGTCAGATGCTCAGAGAGGCGGATCTGTCCTAATGAATGAAAACAGATGGGAGAGAGAAAGGCGAGCCGAGGTGCTGCCAAGAGATCTGGAAAGGCGTGGAGAACAAGGAGGGAAGCCATAGGGATGAAAAGCACTGAGAGAGAAAGACAAAAGAGAGAGGGAGTGAGAGAGAATAGAAAGAAAGAAAGAAAGAGGCGCGTGACTTATGAATGTCCACACAATTAGAATATGTGACGAGCAGTAGCCTGGTTAGTCTGATATGTAGTAAGACCTCATGTGTCTGGGAGGTCAACATGCACACAAAGACTAGGGCATCACCATGGCAGCCAGGCAGATTTGCAGTTCAACACATATACTGACATAACTTTATGGGACAGATACTGTAAACATGCTTGTTTTCATGCATTAAGATAAACATAGTATACCGGTATGTTTTATATACTGTGTATACACCCTATAGCCATACACAGTAATGTTAATCTAATTTATATTGACTCGTGAGTTAAAATGTTGGAACTGAAACTTTAGAATTATGTAATTTTAGTGGGAAACTGAAACCTCCCGTTTTAGATGCTAGTTACACAATTCACTGGAATGTTTGAGAAATGTTTCTGAGACATTACAGTGACTTTAAGTAATTATGGAATACTGTAGGACCACATTTAAAGGGATACGCCACCATTTGGGGAATTACACTCATTTTCCACCTTCCCTCGAGTTAAACTGTTGAGTTTTACTTTTCTCCAGTTCACCCAGCTGTTCTCTTGAGTCTGGCGATACTACTTTTAGCTCCAGCCTAGCATATCATTGAATCAAATTAGACCATTAGCATCACGCTTAAAAGTGACTAAGATTTCCGGTAATTTTCCTATTTAAAACTTGTCTCTTCTCAAGTTAGAAAGTGTAGGCTGATTTTCTAGGCTGATTTGACATGGAACTCTACTCTCTTTCTGGCATAATAATCAAGGAACGTTGCGAGTTATAGCCTACGGGGACTATTTTCATATCATTGGCACCATGGTACGTTCGCAACGTTCCTCGATTATATGCCGGAATGAGAGTTCAATGACTCAGAGAAAGGCTGGGTGAACTGGAGAAAGGTAAAACTCAACAGTTTAACTCAAGGGGAGGTGGAAAATGAGCGTATCTGAGCGCATATAAATGGTGGTGTATCCCTTTAACTGAGATATTTAAATTCTATGGGCTGATTTTACACCGTAATGTTCCTGTGCAGTAGACAGCCTGCAGAGTGTCAGTGTTGTGCGAGAAGTCAACAAATCACCAGCCTTGGAAAAGGACTTAGAAAGTGTCTCACTGCCCATGCTGAGACAGAGAGTGAGCAAATAAACATGAGAGAAAGAGAAAGAGAGAGAGAGAGGATGGAGGGTATTAGATTTACTCGAGCGAGTACTGGGATTACCCTGCTGTCTAGCGAAATGAAGTCGGTGTTAAGACAAGGATATGGTATTTAAACAGTGGGAACACCTTTACCTAGACTCCCCGCTAAGACCTTTGGACAGCCTGTTGATTTCCTTTGGGTAGATATGGGGACACTTTTCTATTCTTCCCTTCCCTTTTTATTTATCTGAGAGCTTCATGCCTGGTCATGATTTATGTCTGGCAGTGTGATGAGGTCTTTATCAAAGATAGCATGTCCTCTGCCCAGCAGAGGCTATCCTCACCTGCACACATGTAATGGAAATGAATCTATCTGTAGCTAATGCTATTTTTTTGCTATCAGGCTATGAGGAGACAGAGAGGGGGCACCTTGTTGGTCTTTTAAGTCTCCATTATCGGATCATCAGCTGTCTGGGGCCCGACTCCTCATGACTGCGGTTTTAAAATAATAGGCCAACATACAAATAAATGGTAGTTTCTGTAGTGCAAGCAATCTGAGAAAGCACTAGTTTCATCTGAGTCGAATCGCAACCTATCTTATTTAGATGGGGTGCTGAAGATACATTCACGCACACGGGCACACGCACACACACACACAAACACACACACACACACACACACACACACACACACACACACACACACACACACACACACACACACACACACACACTGTCAGTCATGAATTATTCCTCACATTTCAGCGTCCTTGTGGAGGCAGGTCAGTCAGACTTGTGTGGTAAAACACATCGTCATATCATTTGCTCAAACACACACACAAACAACCATGGATCAATTTTTCTTTTTAGGATAACAGTTTATGATGCTACTACAGAGGGCCAGGCATCTATCCATTCTCACCTGATCAAAATGAAACATAACAGGGATTAGAGAAAGGGAGAAATTGTTACAGTTGGATATAAATTTACTATTAAGCTCTTAGCCATGATATCACCATAATCTTGTCAAATATCACTTAAATGAGTCTTAAGATTATACTTAATGAATAGTCATCAGAGATGTTAAAACTTGGCTCTCAATACAGAGATCAAGCTCCTCTTCGCCAGTTTCAAAAAGAGAGAGAAAAAAGGCTCATTACAAACACAATGGATGAATTTAGTCTACTGAAGCAGACACCCCTCTCTAATTCCTCTCCTCCTCCTCTACTTTATATTCCTGCGGAAATGATAAAGTACTTAGTTTAAGCTTCACTACACATTTGCCTGACTAATGAACATCTCTCCTAATCAGACAATACGACTGTAGTAAAAGAGCAGAGGATAGTTAGTTGGGTGATGTATGAAATAAATGTGAGTCTTGATTAATTTTGATTTTTTTTTCTCTGTGCTTTGAAATGTTCTCTTATCTCTTTAGCCATAAACATCAATGGGTCTTGTAGCTTGTCTGTGCATATTTTGTATAGATTTATATAGGTTTGAATGCTTTTTGATTAGTTATTGGACTTCATCAATATGTTAGGTATTACTAGTTTATGTACACTGTATAAATATAGTCTATTACAGTATATACTAATTGCTTTATATTAGACCTCATATCTTTATGGTAATAATGACAGAACTGAGATTGAAAGTGGTCTGTTTTAGTATGGATATACTGTAGGTATTAGTAGTTGGGTTTTTATATTTAAGACCATGCATCACTGAGAATTGCCCTATAGTCTAAATCTTTGTCCAGTTTTGGTAAACTCTTCAATTTCTAGTGGACATTAGGATCAGATTATTGTCAAACTGTTGTTCATTTCAGATTTAATATGATTGCATCTCATGAAAATGTTGCTTACAGAATGAATTTTCTTGATGTGTGGGGCTCTAGGTTTATAGCTTCGATATAGATCTCCCATATGACATTAGACTTGCTCAGGGGGAGAGAGAGAGAATGAGAGAGAGAGAGAGATTTGCCATCAGTTTCTAGCAGCGGTCACACACAGCTTTGTCTACGGGTCGTAAATTTGACAGGCAAAGAGAAACCCATAGGGCACCAGAGGCAGCATTTGTCAACTGAATTTACAGAGCAGAGATTATTTAACAGAGACGTGTGCAGAGCCAGCATATCCTTATTTTACCTCTCTCTCTTTCCCTCTGTCTGTCTCTCCATTTCTTTCTATCAGCTGTCTCTGGTTGGGGGCCCAAGCCAGCGGTGCTGTGGAAGATAGGCCTAAGCCAAAAACAATCGCTGATGGCGCGTCCTTCAACCTCAGTACTCCAACCCGGCTGTTTCGCAATCTCGGTAATTAAGGATCTTTTATATCACGCGACACGACGCTTGCCTCGTCCTCTCAATCTTCCCCCGCCTTCCTCTGTCCGTGTAAGATGGGCGTGCGCCCGAGCTTTGCCGCCACCTAAATCATCCCCCCGCTGCCCGTTTTGCAATTTCCCTGGCCTGCAGTCTCCTCTCGCCCGCTGCAATTTTCCCAACGCAGAAATGGAGTTCAACGGCAATTTTCTTTAATGTCAGATGTGATACGGGGAGCAAGCTTTAATAGCGGCCAATGTGAGCGGAGGTGTTTCCAAGTCTCATTGCAGCTTTATTGTTCTTTGTTCCGATCAAGCACTATTTTCTCCCACTAGAGAATAATAGCCACTCTTGTCAGTGGCGGCAGAATGGAGGTAATTTTTTATCTGTCCACTTTCGCCGGTGCTGGACGAAAGAGCCGTAACTGGGCTTTTCAGTGCTGGCAGAGCCGAGGTGCCCTATAGGTTGCACTTTATTCGATGTGTTTTGCTTACAATGCGGAGGCCAGACCACACTGTAATCACTATGACCAAAGCACTGAACAGGTACCACAATGGGCTCTATAACCTGGTTTCTTGGGGCAATTGTGCCAGATTGCCATAGAGAATATGCACTGAAATTGCAGTGGGGAAAACAGCAGAAATGGCTATTCTAAGAAATGCCTGCTGCCCATTATCAGAAAAAAAATCACATGTTCCATAACTGTTTAGATCATTTCAAGTTCAAGTTTATTGTCATGTACACATAAAAATAATTTATCATTAATGAAACGTGTTATGCTCAAGAGCCAGCTCAACTTTGTGGTGGGGGTTATGGTTTGTGTGTTTGGGGGGGGAGGGGGTACGTTTACCAGTTGTAACATGGTAAACTCTCCTGTTAACTATGCGTTGCGTTGTGGATGGAATAAATGCTTGAGTTTTGTTGTACAGTGTAGTTTGCTATCTGCAACTGTTTATTTGTTGCAACAATACAGACAACAGTCATTAGCTGTTGACAATTTGACATCCGAAAATGTACATTGTACAGACTGGGTTAGCAATTTTGTATGTAATTTATAAAACAATACAACAATCATACAAGTAGATTCATAATAGTAACAGTATATATAACTAGACTGCATTTCCGGCGGGAACTGCGAAAGTGTGCTTGCCCTGGTCCGGTCAGCAACGTGAGCAGACAGTGGCATACGCTATGCTGAACCTGGCTTGATCCAGGCATTGTAACGGTGCCTTTCAGTGTTGGAGCAGTGGCAATATCCCAAAAGCTCTAGGAGAGGGCTATTCAACTATTGGCTTGCGGGTTGAATGTGATTCGTTGGATTTTACCTTTGGCCTGCCTTCGAATTTAGCTTCTATGACTGAGATCAAATCAATAAAATAAAATGACAGCAGTGATTGGCTGCAAAAATAAATAATGTCACGTGTCTTGCGCCTCTCAAACTGGGCTATCAGGTAACCTACAGAGGAATTGAAATTATGAAATATGACCAAGGCATTAAAAAGCTACTTGTTTGTCAGGATACCTTTTCACTGATTTATTTAAAAAAAATATGAGCTATGAATGTGAATGTTATATATTCCATCCCACAAATTATGTTTTACTGGTTTATTTGACAAATAATCTATATGGATTTGCTC
This sequence comes from Alosa sapidissima, assembly GCF_018492685.1. NCBI lineage: Eukaryota > Metazoa > Chordata > Actinopteri > Clupeiformes > Clupeidae > Alosa > Alosa sapidissima. Next base: position 16,368,747 of record NC_055975.1, read on the forward strand.
TATAAAGACCGTATGTCTGTTTGGGATTGTTTTGTGAGCCTGGGGTTGTTTTGAGAGCCTATTGATGTAGCCTATCTCAGAATAAAGGAATACTTCATATTACTCTAAACCACCGTCTGTAAATCAACTGTATACTACTGTCTACATTGCACTATATTTCTTGACCTGTCTCTGTATGTTTCATCACCTTTCTATACTTTGCCTCACATTGCAACACAGCTCAGATCTTTGGTTGCTATGAAGGCCAGTCGTTCTAAATGGATGGTTGCTATGGCCAAAGGCCAGTTCTATCTCTGCCGTTGTCAAGCGGGCATATCGTGGAATTCTGATTAACCTTATCTTATTTAAAACATCTCTATTTTACTTATCCCACTTCCATACAGTGGGTCCCATTAAGAAGTGGCCACTTCATTCGCGCTTACCGTGATTCACACAGCAGCATTAATAAATTAATCTGTCACCATATGCCTATGCTTACGTTTGCAAAGAAAACATTTTAATTTGATCCACATGAAACGTTACATTTCATGTACATGTTGACAATGAGTAGGCTAGTTTTGGTTGTTGGTGGTGTTATTGCATCCCTTAGTTATGCCTACAATGCAAGTTCCCTCGCGATTGGAAGCTCCTGTAGACAATAGTAGACGCATTTCAAAACATCGCGTTAGGAGTCCTTGCCACTTCTTTTAAGCACAGACGTAGGTGCTACTTTTAGGGCTAAAGTGCTTCGTGAATTACTGTTAGTAAAAAAAAAATAGCAGTCCTAAAGCAAGCATCTCATATCAAATGACCATGGCATTACGCTAAAAACATAAATCCCAATTAGCAACATAGCACTACATCTCCTCCTCCCTATAGCTAGCCACACAAGAAATTAATGATACTAAATCTCTGCTTAGCATGCTTCTCCGCTTAGCATTCTAATAACAGAAGGGGCACGTTTATGTTGACCACTACAACATGACTCATTATGTCTGTAACGTTAACTGTATAAAACACTTACTTTCATAAAGGACGCACACCATCCAGCACATGGAAACCGATATTTTAGGTTCTTGGCCACAAACTCAAAACGTGTCTCTCTGACGCCCTGTTCTAGAATCTTTGCTCTGAAGGCTGTGTTGCTAAGGCAACATCAAATAAACGAAATGATAGTCTTTCAGTATTAAATGTGTACGTGTGATTCCGAATGGATGTGTGTGGTTTGCAATTAGAATAAACAAGAAATAACATTTCCAATAATTTCCCATGATAAATTACATAATATTTGCACCTTCCTTACTTGGGAATCTCACACCGTATTTCAAGTAGGCTACACTAGTGAAATGTAATACAACGTTGCCACCTAGCGTTCAGATAGTTCTAGGCTATTTAACATTAACGTGACATTGATTGTTTATTCTTTCGTCAACTCCATGCTTTTAGGAAAACAATCTTTTTATCATAGTACCCTCTTCAATGAGCGATTACCAGCTCGTTTTTGTAACAGAGATAGCTGTTTATTATCCCTAGGTTTACAGAAACACCTATTCACAGGGCTGCCAATATTTCAAAAAACCTTGGAGTGAGATTTGGTGGGGGCAACCAAAATTTTGCTGCGGAAATTTTTGTTTGGCTCGTTCAGCATTATACCGTACAGTAAAAAAAAAAGTACATTGGTTCTCAGGTGTAGGGACCAGGGTCCCAGAGTTAAATTAACATTGGTATCAAAGGGATCTAGCCTAATGCTAGGACCATGGGCGATGGAGGCATTCTGAAAGTGGGTGGGACATTTCAGTGGGGGGTATGGGGGTCCTCCCTCAGAATTTTTTTTTTGGACTAGATGCAATTTCCTGAATTCTGGTACATTTTACCAGGTTATTTAGATACTTCTATATAACAAAATAAAGCCAGCCTACGAAATTAATAAAAAGTAAATCATGCATAATTTAAAAATAACTCAATATATAGGCTACTTGGCTACGCAATAAGGTTTCCATTACAGCACTGCGGACGTTCAATGAACGCATGAAAGCGGATAAAGTAAATTAAATATCAAACTAAAGCGAAAATGTCATGCTTTTGAAGGCCTACCATTGTGCAGTCTAGCTGTGGTTAGTGACGTGATGCTGTTAATGGGGAGTTTTACATAAACCTATAGGTTATTATTTATTTGGCGTACAAACAGCACTGGTATTTCGCACGGCAATAGTGGGGGGGTCCAAACTAACAATTTTAAAAAGTGGGTGGGTGTTTTGTAAGAATTTAAGAAATGTTTGTATATTTTAACTTTTAAATGCATCAATCTGGTAGCCTAGAAATCTAGACGCACCCTAGCGGCAGCAAATTAATTTGCTCAGCCTGTACGTCTAGTATCAAACCATAGGGATTTCTATTGGCTGACGCCGTGGACGTCATCCAATCGCAGCGCTCTATTTTGTTAGAGAGTCTTAAGGCGGGCTTAACAGGATAACAACAGTCCTGCGACGGTGAACAACAAGGAAGGTGGCTATGGCGAACGAAGAGCGGTTGTTTGAATCGGCGTTGGCGTCAACTTTGGAGGAGTTGGACTTGTGCTTTTCTTTGAAAGTTGAGCAACACAATGCACTTAAGTCATTCCTTTCGAAGAAGGATGTATTTGCCGTTTTGCCGACCGGATACGGATATGGTCGTAGGCCTATTGCATGCCTAGGCAGTTTGAAAGACAATTCTCTGCCCGCCCCTTGGATTAACCAAGGTGAATGGTTCGATTCCAGACTATACATTTAAATGATATAGGATGGCCCGCCAGGCTATCAATCTGGTGCACTTTTAAAAATAAATTCAGAGGTCAGACTTGCTTATTTTTATGGAAATATTTGTGCTGTAGCCTAAGCTATTTTGCACTTCAGAATTATAACCATGCATACACAGGTGGAATAGTTATGGTGATATTGCAATAAGTTCACAACCACAAAAACATATGGTACATTTCACAGTTCAGAAATGTTCAGCACTCCATGAAATTATGCAGAAGTGGTCACCTGTGTTTTTCAGCTAGTTCATTTAAGATAATATATTGGTCATTGTAATGGCCATAGCCTACAGGCTATTCCTTTTTCAGGATGTACCCATATCTGCATGATGTGAATGTTTGCATATGGCTTATGTCAGGCTTTATATCAATATTTGTGTCTCCTTATTTGATTTTCTTTATATTTTTGCATTAGTGTCACTAGAAAGCATGGCAATATAAATATATTCATTTATCTGTGTAAGTGGGATTGGCTGGAACCTGACAATATAAGAACCATGATAGTGGGATAATCTACTGAGCAATTTACAAAAATGTATGTAGGCCTACTGACAAATAGGTTACATTAGAATACATTATAATTTCGCCCCAATGAGGCTATGTAGAAATGTGTTGCAATTTCAAAAACAGAGGCATGCTTTATATCCTCGTATTCGGTACGGTTTGCTGTTTATTGTGATATTAGGTTTGCCACATGTTGTGTGAAGGGTTAGTGAGATATTAAACCGAGAGTAATGGGTGTGCACTGTGTGCAAAATGCAAATATGATTAGCGCTAATATCATTGGAAAGCTTAGATTCCGCTCGTTCACATGATGTGTGATATCATGTATAGGTTTAGTTTAGTTGAACCTCATCTGCCAGGTATTTGACCTACCACGTTGACACTTCAGCGTGAAAAATACTCAAAGCATAGGCCTACCTGAAGCCGGGGGAATGCGCCTGGGATGGCTTTTGAAGTAGCATCGCAAATGAGAGAAAATTTAGAAAATTCCACAGACAGGGGGTGCTCTTGAACCCTCTCACCGTCTCTGAAAGCATAACCGTGGCTCAACAGGTAGATCTATAGGCTAAACTCATTTTTCAGGCATCTGACCGACCAGGTTGACACTTCAGCGTGAGAAATTGTGGGTGTGGCGTGTGAGTGTGTGAAACTAATCAAATGCGTGTGTCTCACGGCCAATGCGTGAGAGTTGGCAGCTATGTATTCATATTAATACGTAGCCTATGGAGTGCTGCCGACCACTGTTCATTACGGCCCAGAATGCCTTGCATGTCTTTACAACAAAACAACACAGTAAAACCTAAATGCCCGTAAACATATGCATTTGCATACTTGTAACATTTTTAATAATACTCTCCCATCATGATATGTAACAATAATGAAAAATTTAATTTGAATACCGTCAATGTGAAAACAACTCTATTATGTAAGCTATATATAGCTACTGTTCTCCTTGCTATTTCAGTTCGTAAGTCCATACTATCCCATGGCAGAGCAAGGATTTCATGATTGGGCAAGGTTGCTTGGAGACATTGTGCATACATGGAAGGCATTGTGATAGAAGGTAAAAGGTGAATGGTTTGAGTTACCAAATACCCGTAGGTGGTTTGCCAAATGATGAAAACTTTTGGAATATTTCTTTTTTTTTTTTTGCCTATGCACCCTCACACTGGAGTCCCCAGTTCATATACAAAATTTGGTATCGATATGTGACAGTGTTCCTGAGATATGGACGACTTCCTGTTTCGGAGCTTCGCCGCCGATTTCGTTTGGCTGTGACGGGCAAACGCTTTCGAAAATCAAAAATCCTTCCGCTAACATTTGTGAGGCTTGGTCCAAGGATAATGTACGTCAAGTTTCGTGGCGTTCGGACCAAATTTGTGACCTGTGAAAATTTAGTTTCGCTTTCTGTTCAATCCAATATGGCGGACGAACGGCACGCCCACCTGACGTCATCTTCGCGACCAACTTACACCGGTACTGACCGGACGTTTTAAAGTTGGAACGGTGTCTCTGTCTCAAAGGGCCTAGGCGCTAGGGCTGACAAAAAATTAGGGAGACGGGAAAAATAATAATAAAACTTAAGAAGAACAATAAGTGTGCTGCTTTGCAAGCACACTTAATAAAACTTAAGAAGAACAATAAGTGTGCTGCTTTGCAAGCACACTTAATAATAATAATAATAATGTGGCCTTCAATATAATATGTAAAAAAATGAGCTGTAACAATTATTCATTCATGTACCAAAAATGAAAACATTCAGTGAAACATTTGGCCATGAAAAATGATTGAACCTTCATTATCACAGTAAATGAATAAACATGTATTGCTATTATAATTATGGAGATCACATACTAGGGTATAAAGCCTCCACAGGCATGCCACTTCAGTTGTGATACATCACCTCATAAGTATTTCATTGTAGCTCATTATTTGACTGCACAAAATTAGCACTGAATTTGCTTTTGGCAAAGTTATTTTGCTAAAATATATTTTGGATCGTAGGAAAACGTGAGCTGATATGTGATTGGCTACGATTAAGTCATCACCCACCCCCTCCCCCACCCCACTCCCACACCCCATGGCCCTCTCACGGCCCCCTGTTCCATTTTAAGCGAGGGGAAGCACTTGGCAGGGTCAAGACGCTCGACTCCAACTGCCTCTCCGCCTCTCCCCTTGTCTGGGATCCAATTTGTCACTTGTATCAGTGGCGGATAACGAGATCCAGTCGACAGGCCCTCCCAGTGGCGACCTCTGGCAGTGACCTCCGCCAGCTAGAGAAGCGGCTGGCTGGTTGATTGACACCTCCGAGAGCAGTCCCCTGAGCGAGGGCCCCCGCGGGCAGCCTGGGCAGATAACGGGCGTCCTGGCGGTGTCAGACACGAGACCCATTGTGGGCTCAGCTGCAGATAAGAAGCCGGTTTGAGAACACCATAGGCTGACCTCTCACCCATTGTGTCACTGTGTACAAATATGTTTACAGGGAGAGGCGTTGAGTAGCAAGCAAAGAGATGCCACCAAGAGCCCTCTGTGCTGTGTTTGCAGCCGCTTTAAGACACGACAGAGGGACTCTTTTTGTGTTTATTGAGTTGTTAATGTTAATACATGTACATGGTTTAGAGCAGCCATTTTATTGAATACTTTATAGTCATCCTTGAAAGGCGCCTTTAAATAAAATGTATTATTATTATTCTTTTTCACTAAATATCATTTTTTATGTTATTTATGGTTCAGATATTTGTATCTGTAGGCATGCATTCATAGAAAGTGTAAAGCAAATCTGCAGAAAACCACCAACCATTGCAAGATGATGCACACTATAATGAATGGATGATATGCAATGCAGTATGACTATCATTCCAGATATGTACCTAAGCTGAAGCAAATAAATATCTTTTAGCAGTATGTGTCCCTGAGATCCAACCTTTGATCATCTATCCCAATGATCTGCTGTCTAATTCATGATGTTCAACTTCTGTCTGATGAACAACGTGAGAAGCCAATAGTAAAACTGGGACTTACTTCACATTCATTTCACCTTACTCAGAAATCATCGAATCTCATCTAATCTGGTTATTGTGTTCATTCAGGGCCTTTTGCTGGTATCTCATTGTGCTTTCACATTTCTCATTGTACGCAAGACATGAAATATGAGGCTCAAGGGAAACAAGTCCTCTGTGATTTCCATCTACCTTTTGTTTTGATGGTGAGATTTCTGGGCTGTGTCTAGAGAGAGAAAGAGAAAGAAAGAAAGAAAGAGAGAAAGAAAGAAAGAGAGAGAGAAAGAGACGACGACACATTCTCCTGACATCTGCGTGTCTGACTGATGGTCTGCCGAGAGCACTGTGATGAATCGCAGTAATGGAGACAGCATCTTGAGAACGGATCGCTTCAGAGAGCGGACACAAAAAGCGAGGGAGAAAAAAAAGGACAACATTTGCAAATTCATTATTTTAAGTGGTTTCTCTTTATTTTTCCATTTTTCTAAACCTCCCTGGGAAAACAGCTCACCTTAGGGGCTTTCAAAAACTATAACTATTGATTAAAGTGGCTTACATGTTTGAAGTGTATTGATGAGGTTCCCTGGTCAAGGTCGGTGGATATGTGAGTTCTCTGATCCCTGGGGGGAAAAAATGACAGAAATGCAGAGCAGCGGGCAGTACCATCAGAGTTTTCTGGACGAGTGGTTGCGTTTTTTGCCTCATGGTTGGACACACAGGTGTTGTGTTTACTTACTGTGGGTGTCATGGCTCTTGGCTTGATTGGTGTTGAAGTGTGCTGGCCTCAATCTGGCAGCGCTCCAGAGGTCACCGAGGAGATATCCGGGATATGGGCTGCTTGTGTTGGAATGATGTAGGCCATAAAAACAATAGCAATCACCAACGAACGATTTGACATTGTTCTTATATATTTTACAACAACAAAATGTCAGTGGTAGAAAATGTGTGTGTGTGTGTGACAGAGAGAGAGAGAGGGAGAGAGAGGGCACAGGAAAAAGAAAGCTCAGACACACAGAGCTGAATGACCATGTACTCCTACAAGAACGTTTCCTCATGTGTTCCTTTTGGAAGACCCTTCCTTTACACATTAATCCAGTTCTAAACTTACTACTTAAACACCCTCATGTAAAGGTAAGGTAAAAGAGACTTTCTGTTTTTTTTTTTTTTTTGGGGGGGGTCAATGACAAGGGTGCCTTGATTTTGATCAAATGATGTCATCTTCCTGAAAAGTAAATGGTGGCATTTGTGTTTGTGTTTCTTCCCATCCATGTCATTTCCTTTCCCTCCTTTTCTCCCAAAGTAAGCTATATTAAAAGCAGGGGTGTCCATAGGGAGCTATGTCTCTCAGCATGCATAGCACTGATATATGGAGATTCATTCTCTCCTTCTCCATCACCTCCTCTATCACCACCACTAGCACCACAGACATACCAATCCATATGTATGAAAACATACAAGCATTTGTACGCACAGGTGCGCGCGCGCACGCACACACACACACACACACACACACACACACACACCAAGAAACATGCATTAACAAACCCACCCCGACTAGTAGTCCCCTCTACCCTTGAGCCCTCTGGTTTTCCATTCCATTGATCAAGTAAAAACGCACGCCTGGACTTTCCTTCTTGTTGTGTTTTATGCATGGCTCTATGTCAGCAACATCAAGGCAATGTGTGTGTATGTGTGTGTGTGTGTGTGTGTCTGTCTTTCTAGGGGGCGAGGGACTGTGGGATGCTTGAGAAATTCAAATCAGCCACTTCATCACACATCTGCTGGAGAGACAAAGGAATAGAGAAGGAGGAAGAGAAGGATGAGAGGGGGAAAAAGAGTGTAGAAAATAGAGATGGCAGGAGGGCGAGGAGGAGAGAAACAACCATTGCTAACAGTGGGGTGATGCTTTACATGGCAGACATTCAATTCCCAGATCAGACAGCATTCTAAAGCAGAGCAAGAGAGACACTTTGTTTGAGAGAGAGAGACAGAGAGAGAGAGATTGAATTTCAAAAACCCTTTATTACATCCTTGCCACAAAGTCAGGGACGTGCAGAGGAATTTTGAGGGGCAGTTGCTCTGACCTGAAAAAAGGGCACCCCCCCCCCCCCCCCCCAATTTTTTTTTTTTTTTCAATTAAAAAACTCACAGGCTTTATGCAGGACTGAGAATAACAGCGTCTTTTTTTTTTAAATATATACACAAAGAAGTAAAACACTGAAATACAGCACTCAATCACCTTAACTTATCATTATTATGACCGCCGCGCAGCGAAGCGTCATGTAGGTTTAGTCAGATTTTTTTTTTTTTCCTTTTTCGCATGTCAACATTTCCGTCAAGGATTCCCGGGACACTGAAAGACCGGGGTAGACGAAACTTGGTGGGCATGTAACCCCATATGGATAGCATGGAACCATCGTTTTTCGTTTTGATCTGTAGCCCCCCCGCTGGACTGCACCCCCTCGAAAGGAGGGTAGGGCAGACACAGTTTTCTGTGAATATCTCGAGAACCCTAAGGTTTAGGAGGACCATTTTTTTTTGTATGTTGATCTCAATGGGCCATGTCAACCCATTCCATAACCACTCATTTCATGTATAGCGCCACCTAGTTAATCACAAAAAAGTAAAAATGAGGTGTTGTAATCGCAGGTATCTGTGACCTAACATAGTCAAAACTGCACGAAATTGGAGGAGTGTAGGATCATTATGACACCCTCTGAATGCACACCAAGTTTCGTCGAATTCCGTTCATGGGGGGCCACACAATAAATTAATTTATGTTACTATACACCAACTGGCCTGTAGGTGGCCGGAGACAGTTTTCTGTGAATATCTCGAGAACCGTAGGGCCTAGGAGGTCCACCTTTTTTTTGTATGGTGGTCTTAAGGGGGCATGTCAACCCATCCCATTACCACTTATTTCATGTATAGCGCCACCTAGTTAAAAATTAAAAAGCAAAAAATTAGGTGTTTTCATCACAATATCTCTGGCTGACATGGTCAAAACTGCACGAATTGAAAGTGTAGGATCATTATGACACCCTCCAAATGCATGCCAAGTTTTGTGAACTTTCGTTCATGGGGGGCCTTACAATAAAATAATTTATGTGTACATTTAGTGACCGTACACCAACAAGGATTCCCGGGACACTGAAAGACCGAGGTACACGAAACTTGGTGGGCATGTAACCCCACATGGATAGCATGGAACCATCAGCCACGTAAACAGAGTTTGCCCTTCCCCTACTGACTTTCACTTTCGGTGCCCGAATGGAAGTGAATGAGGCTTTGCGATTTTTTTTTTTATCTAGGCCTACAGTACGTGAAATTCTGCATTGTACGATTTATTTATTTATTTTCCCCATTGGAAGGGCAACATAAGTCAAGAAGGGCATATGGGCAGTTGCCCGGGCAACCTGAGCAACCCCCCTGTGCACGTCCCTGCACAAAGTACTTACATGATCTCTTTGTCACAATGTACAGAGAGAGAGAGAGAGAGAGAGAGAAACTGTGTGAGTAAGAGAGAAAGAGGGGGTGCCGCCTGCAAAATCACAACAGTAATGTCCTTGTTTTGACCTCTCAGTGTGGACACAACTCCTTGCTGGTGGAGTGACATGCAACCTTCACTGCAATTCAGCACTGACACCGTGTACTCAGACCAGCCTGTAGAAATTAGAGGGAATTGAGCCCCTCATCCACACACACCATAAAGCGCTTTTCAGACATACGTGTAAGACCGGAGGTTCTGCGGATGTTAAACGGTGGGGCCGTTTAACGACATAACCGGTCATATGGAAGTCCGAATTTAGCCGGTTGTTCTACTACTCCCCCCCTAGTATTTCCTCCGGACATTATGTAAATGTGCTGTGTCTGAACGAAGCATAGAACATGCGGTTAAAATTCACACCTAGTGAGAGGGCGTGTCGGTGACGTTCTTTCGTGCGTCCATGTGGTTAGATCTGACTTAAATGCCAGTGTTATGATGGAGTGGCATAGTGCTGTCCAGAAAATCTCTGACCTGGAAAGATGCAGACATCACGGAGCTACTGTCCATGAGGGCATACAACATTTTGATAGAACACATGAAGAGAACGGCAAGAGACACGATGTAGCCTACAACTGCATGGCAAGGCCAAGCGAATTCAAAAGACTGAATCATCATAAGCAGAAGGCGCTGTAAAGGCAGTAGCCTACAGCGATGTCATTGACAACGATATCAGGAGTAGGCCTATTTAATAAATTGTTAGCCGACACGGTCAGTTTTCTGTTCACTGCTGTTTCTGTTTTCTGTCGGTTTTCGGTTTTCTGTTCACTGCTGAGCTCACTGATATTTGTTGAGCATAAATATGCCTAGAGAAAATGAAAACTAAGAAAACCCAACTTTGTTCCAAGCTCCTTACGTAAATGCAATAGACACATGGGGAGAGGAAGCTTTTGGAAAAAATAAACCATGAAAAAACGAACCACTTCACTGTTATGTTAGTATTTTGTTTGTTGCTTAAAAACGTTGTATATGATGACCTTGAAGTCTTGAGTTAGCCTACTGAATTGGCTGGTACCATCAAGTTCGTGCATGCTCTCTCTCTCCAACGCAGATTTGGGGTTCCATAGCCAAGTAATTCTGCTACATAACGTTAAAAACAGATAAATGTGTTTATTCGAAGCACACATCCAAATACTGTAGGTCAATTTCAAGTGCGCACTTACATGACTACTTCAAGTATTAGCCTACGCACAATAGATTTTTCTTCTTTAGCCTACATAATGCATACACTTTGTAAACAAACAGCAGCTGTGACAGGCAGCGGCCGCATATATTCTGCGTCATATCTCGCATCTTGTGAACTCTACAAACCCCCACCCCTCACTCGATAACCACATGGAGATTCTGTAATGTGCGTGTATGTCGTTCACGCATAGGTCCGTATAAGGTCCGTATAAGGTCAGTATAAGGTCCGCAGGTTAGCATCATATCTGAATCATCCGAAGGGGACCTCCGTTTGACAAACCTCCGCATATACTCCGGAGGTTATATCTGAAAGTGCTTTTTTGTGATTGTGTCTGTGTGTGTGTGTGTGTGTGTGGGGGGGGGGGGTGTTGTACCATCCATTTGGAACTGGGATAACCTTTATTATATTGGACTCTTGAAAGGGCTTATCATAGTTGTCTGCAGTTTTGATGTGGTAAAGCATGGTAGGGAATAGTAATGCTAGTTTTCACTCAGATACTCTTTTTACAAAACTTTTTTGTATTTCAATGAGAAATGCCAGAGAGGATTTCTACAGATATCCTCAGACAGATTTGAGATAGGAAGTGAAGCATGAACTTGGAAGGTGATACCTATTTCCCCTTTACAGCATATCTCATTTATTTTATTATTGCCACCATCATGGTTTCCATCTCAAGCACACATTGTAAATTTGGAACATTGAGCTTGGTAAATACAAAAACTGCAGATGTGTCTGATTGTTCAAAGAGAACAAGACAGAGACATAGACAGAGAGAGAGAGAGAGAGAGAGAAGAAGAATGCAGAAAAGAATGATACATATTGCACATTTCAGTGCATGAGTGTGCCCAAGAGGGAAGCTGAGAGAAAAGTAGAACGAGGAGAGAAATTTGTGATGATTGAATTTGCCATGTGTAAATCCCGGTGACACACAGCCTGCCCCTCTCGGTTGAGAGCTCCAATAACTTTAGTGTTATTGAGAGGCAGTCAGGGGCTTCACCACACTGCAAATGAAAGAGATCCAGGGTCCGGCGATGTCTGAACGCATTGGGTTTTTTTATGAGGACGTGGACCAGAGTGCCGGACCACACAATGCAGGGCATTCTAGCAGGGGTCAGCAGTAACCATCTGCAATTTTGCCCAGTTGCCAAGTAAATTAACCACTGACACTGGACCTCATCTCAACCCTGGTATGAAGCATAGTCCAGAGGGGTCTCGTTGCTGAAGTGCCCTATGGCCAGAGATTATTGCTGTGTGATGTTGTGCTGTGCACAAACTCTAGCTATTAGGAGAAGCATGATGGATGGAAAGGTGAGTGTTTGAGAGGTGTGGAGGTGTTGGGAGTGGAGGCAGCAGCTACCAAGGCCTAAGGAGATTTATTTAGAGATTTGAATAATGGCCATCAGTGTTTAAATAAACTGCATGGCAAAGTCGTGTAGTTTACTATTTACAGTGCTGTAATGATGTAGTTGCTAATCATGATATATTTTATTAACATTTAATGCTGAGTTACTGATAATGTTATGCATATCCTAAAATATGTATATATTTAACCTAAAGTACCAATTTTACATTGTGCATCTCATTCATGTTTGCTTGGTGGGTTAGGCTATATTTTATTTTTAGGCTATATTTCTATATTTTCACATAGTCTATGTCCATGTCTAAAAGGTTCACTATGGCTACATGCATCTACTACTGAAATCTGAAGACTTCCCTGGTAAAAAACAAATGATACATCTGTTAACATCTTCTCAGTTTGACGTCTTAAACTATGCCCAGAGCACAGCACAACGATTGAAGCCACAAAGAGCATTAACTTCTGACATATTTCGTATTTTCTGCTGTTGCAGATGAGCTGAACACGCTGTGCTGGGATATGTCCGAATAGCCAGCCTACTGACAGAAAGTCATAGGGGAAAGGTTTAAAAGTCAGCCGGCTCAGATCATTCATGTAATGGTTTTTATTGTTCCCCAAAAGGTGAACAGCCTGGGTAAATATCATACGGATATGGTGACTTATTAAGGCATGTCTGACTATGAGTGAAGCAAAGGTTCCTCTCATATGGTGGAGCGTCTGAAATGAAGGCTCCACTATGTAAAAGTATCAATCCACTGCCGATGGTCACCAATGTAATAAAACTGTAAAACAGGCACGTAATGGCTATTGATTAATCATTGTTTATGATCTGAGTGTTGCCCATGTTTACTTTTTTGCTGGCTGACTTCATTTAATCACTGTCAGCAGCTATACCAAAACCTGAATGACACAATAAATGAGGATAATGTTGTGTTAGGCAATACTAACGTCAAAATGACATTGTGGTCCTGCATGAAAATGTGGTGTGAGTAGTTTCTTGCTATTACAGTAAGAAAAAACTACAACACTCACAAGATGTAGATTGTAACTGGTGCATCTCTATATTACAGGCATAGAGAAACTGATTTCTGCACACAGCTTAGCAGCTACGTTCAATTTAGGTGACTAATGTGATGATTAACCTTAAGCTGGAAAAGCTGGTTAGTCTGCGCATAGTTTCAAATAATTGGCCATCTCAACACATTTCTATTTGATAGGAAGAGAGCCCATCATTTGCCAGAACCCCCCCAGCATCTTACAACAACAGATCCCTCATGAGTGTGCAGCCTTTACATGAGGGACTGCACATTTCGATAAACCACTCAATCTTATTTTAGACATTGAGACCAAGCTACAGTGAAGCCATTCTCTGCTGAAGAGAGGTTGCTATGCTGTCCAGGCTGCCCCACGTGTCAACTTGAACGCCTCAATAACTCACGAGACGAATGTCTTCATTTCCGAAGCTTGGCATTGTTATCACATTTTAATGGAATGTAAAGTTCCCCCGTGCGCCAAAAAAATGCCTCATCAGCATTATCATTGCTGGTCCCATATCAGAAATGCCATGTGTTTTTTGGCAGTCCTTGCTCCCACATAGGACTGATCACATACTGTCTCTCGTCCGTCTCCTTAATTTACGATTAAATGTCAATGTAGAAGATGAGTGTCTTGGATTGGTGTAGAATTACACACGCTGGCACTTTCCCATATGGAACAAATGCCCTTCCAAGAAGAGGACAAGTTTCTTAACAACAATATTCTACAAAAAATAGATAGATAGATAGATAGATAGATAGATAGATAGATAGATAGATCAATGGACTCGTTGATTGATTGTTCATTCATTTTCTAACAGACCTGTTTCTCCAGTTCAATTGGAAAATCTATCATGCTGCAGAATAGGTGGGTAGGCAGGTAGGTAGGTAGGTAAGTTGAAATGCTCTGACATGCTAACAAGATACCCAGAGAGGTGTGGTGTTGACTCTGGTCAGTTCAAACACACTCACTCCATCACTGCTGGAGCTTGTGTTGTTCCTCATTAACCTGCAGACGGTACACGTGTTCCTGTCGCTGTGTTCAGTCATGGGCGAGAGCAAGCGACGGGTAAGGCAGCTCCCGGTAATGAATCACCAAATGACGTTAACCCGTGAAACGTAGCAGGTCACGCTCAAATAACACCCGTGGTAATGGGATGTGCAAATAAGTCTCTTCGAGGGAGACTGACAATGTGCAAGGTGTTCCCTCTACCTCAAATACTTAAAGAGAATACAAACTGGACACCTCAGATTCAACCTCCATGCAGTGTTGAAGAGACATATATTATAGTACTAGTGTTATGCACATACATATTCCATTTTTTCCCCAACTATGTGTTTAAGTATATCACTGTATTCAAAAATGTGATTTGAATATAACTATGATGAATAAATTAGGGCCTGAAATATACTAAAAACATGGGAAGCAGAGTGTGAATTACCCCACCATAATTGGGGGGGTACTGCTCCTTCACCTCTTCTATGACCATCAAGTGCAAAATGTGTTGTGCAACACACATACAAGGTCTAAACATGCGACAAACTGATAATCAGTAGGCTACAGAACATCTCATTGTTATTATATATCCAAAAGAGAACTGTTTTGATCAACTCTCAAAAGTCAGAAGTTATGTGCACTGAAATACCATTCTGTATAGTAAAAGAAATACCTTTACAAAAAGCCACCTTTACAAGAGCTATGAAAGAACAAAACATGTTAATACATGAAGGTTGTAAAATAGCACATTTTCAACAAGCTAGACGTCTGCTAGCAACTTACATTTACCCATGCACGCCAGCAGAATTTAGCCTACTTGAGGAATGTACCTAGCGTTTTGTCATTCAACGTTGACACTTGCTTGAGAAGTTCAAGTCGTTCTCTATCTCCGTTGCATCGCACGCCACGGTGGTTAAAAATGGTACGGTCCATAATAGGGTGTCTGAAATCGCTTTACATTAAAATGTTCCTATAGTGAAAATAGGAGTTGACTTGTATTGTAGCCAACTGTAATGATATTTTTCATAATATCAGAAAAATGATCTGACCCCCCAAAACTGATATTTCTGTCTCTTTGGGGGGTACTGGGTCTTCATTGGGGGGTATAGTACCCCCCAGTACCCCCTGTAATTTGAACTATCATGGGAAGCTATGTAAAGTACTGTGAGATGATGGAATCTCCTCGGAGATTGTTTGGTTAAAACTGAAATACTGGCATTATGTTACTTAAATGGAGAATTGAAATTACAGTGCTCAGGTGTGGAGAGTGCTCTGTGCAGTCATTTCACTATATTTCTATTAGAACAAAGATGTGTGCTGAAAAAAAGAATCTGTTTCACCATCTTACTGTCTGTTATAATCCCCATGAATATAACAAGTAGGGAAGCAGTCACTATATCTTGCTAGCATCCTGTCCTACCAGACCGGTGTTTGACATTTCATGATGTGCTTCCATTTCCTTTAAACAAACTCTATTCTTATTTTTGTTTTCATATCATGTCAGTTTTTGACATGTATGTTGACTTTTCATTAACCACGAATGCAGGCCTGTGTCGCATTTCATAATTAATTAATGCTGACATAAATTACATTAAATCACACAATCTAATGACCTACTGTACCAGATCTATGCCAGCAATCCTAGCTGTGTGATTCTCCATTAGTTACCGTTGATCATGTTGCATTCACAGAGGGATTATAGCTTTACATACAGGAAGTCTGCACTTTGTGTAATCTGAACCCAATCTCCCCTGTGATTAAGTGTGTGACTCCTGTAACAGTGTCCTAACTGCATACAATGCAGGCGAGCGTTAGGGGCAGTTGTTTCCAGGGGTAAAAAGTAAGAAAAGAAGAATGCAGTTCCGCCACCTCAGATAAATTAATAATACATATATTCTTTCATACCAATGATATAGCGCAATGATATTGTTAAAATAAATGGTGAGTTAATTTTTTGCGTGTACAGAGGTGACCAAGAAGCTAGCAATTATTGTCCAAAAAGTATCGGAGTGTCTATTCGTACCCTGGTACGAATTGCCTTGGCCACACAACTGGGCTATTCACACCCTGTTACATAACAACAAAAACATGTTGCTCGCGTGCCCAAAAAACATGGCCGACATTCGTTTTTTCGTCAGCAGAAAGTGAAGAATTCTGAATGGTTTCAGCACTAATATCTGTTCAAATTAAAGTTGAGATGGAAAAGTTGTGTTTTATTTTCATAACCTTTGTTCAGTGAACACATACAACCGTCAGTTTGTTAGCTAACAGAAATTTCGTGAATTTGATGTTCAGGCCTATAAACTATAAGTTTACCTGCAAACCTCAAATTCATGATGAAGCAGATAGTGCAGTGGTCACAGGCAAGGGCTGACACGTGGGAGACCGGGGTTCGATTCCCGTGTGATACATTTTGGGTGAGTGTGCATGTGTACCAACGTCTCTGGAGAGAAGGCGCGCAATTTGAACAAGAAATCAGTTCTCAAACGGATGTTTTGATTGCAACAATTAGCTAGTTCATGCACCAGGGTGTAAATAGCATGCAGTACTATAAACACCTGGGTACGAATAGCATCCACTTCTAACTGTACATTGATGCAAACAGCATACCTTATTCAGAGTGTCTATTACACAGCTGAGCTATTCACACTCAGTTATGTAACAACAAAAAAAAACATGTTGCTTGTTAAAAAAAAAAATAAAAAAAATAAAAAAAAAAATATATATATATATATATATATATATATATATATATATATATATTATTACATTGTGTGATCAATATGCCAGATTAAATGCACAGGGGTGCAAATAGCATACCCTGATATTTGTACCAGACGAGAACACATTGCTGTGTGTACCGGGGTACGAATAGAATTCACTTCTTATTGCACCAGGGTACGAATAGCATACACTGCTAATTGTACCAGGGGTGCAAATAGCCTTACCCAAAAACTATTGCTACACCACGATACTCAACATGTTGTCCAACTGTGTCATTTTTCCCCGTTGCACCGACACTGGATTTTAGGGTTCCCCCACCTACCAAATCCTACTGGTTAACCACTGGTTGTTTCCATCACTTTGTTTCCAATTGGACAGTCCTAACTGGATGCAATGTGAGTGCGACACTGTGCTGCATAGCGCAATACGATGAATACAATACACTTTTGGTTGGACACCCCATCTCTCTTTCCTTTTCATTGCTTGTGATGCTCTGCTATTTTGAATGAGAAATTTGATGCAATAGAACGGCATTTTTAATAGGTTCAGCGTGGACAGAGAGCATTCAATGCTATATGGCAGTCGGATGCTCACATGCAGTAAGGACAAGCTGTAACTTAAAGGTCACGCTACCACCCAACCCCTGTGATCAGATGTGCTTAAAATGTTAATGAAAACCAGAGACTTCCAGTACAATGTATTATGCAAAGTGGTCCTGAAGTGACAACACTATGTTTGGGTCTCATTAGACCGAGGTATTTATTTATTTTTGGTTTGTTTGTTTGGGGAATATCATAAAAGAAAAAAAAAAACCTTTCACACTTACAGTGTGTGTCTGGGGATATTGTGGCGTGCCTGACAAGAAGTAGGAGTCCATCTGACATTTAAAACATGGAAAAAAAACCCTGCATTTGTCGTGTTTGGGACCTTATTCCCTAGAGCTATAGTCAGCACCTTATAGAGCTACCTCCTTTATTTCTCTGACAATCAGTCAGGCATGATCAGACCATTCCCCTGTACAAACAGCATGCCTTACAGAGACTTACTGTGTGTGTGTGTGTGTGTGTTTGTGTGTGTGTGTGTGTCATGTGTCAACACATTGAATATCCTCCTCCTACGTGTGTGTTTGTGTGTGTGTGTGTGTGGTAAGTTGGTAAGCCAACATTAAGCAAAAAAGCAATAATAACAATGTCAATACATCCAACCAGAGCCTTATCTCTCTCTAGGGCTCTGCATCCAACAACAGTCCAAAGGCCCTAGTCTTTATGATGTCTTTCACCATGGCAACTCTAGAATTTAGAACACTTGTAGGATTCTACTTTGCAAAGTTATATCTCATGGTCTGGTTCTATGTTTCATTCACTGCCAGCACTGCGAAAGAGTAAGATGTATTCTGATATTGTAATGGACGAAGTGATGGATATTCACAATGACCAGTCACCCCTCAATTTGAAGATGACCAGTCAAAAGAAATGCAAACCTCGGCCATACAGTCGCCCGTCGACTAAAGGTTCATCTTCAGCATCTGCTGACCTAAACACCTTGAGGAAAGAGAGGGCACGGGTGCTCTTGTCACTGATACCCTCTGACAAGAGGAAGAAAATCGGCCTTGAACTGAGACCAACTCAAATAGTACAAAAAACGAACAATGATAAGTGTAGACCAGCAGGTCAGTCACACACATTCCCTTATATATTTTGGAATGTTGTTGAAAATGACACCTATCGGTCCGTCTGGTGGAGTGCTGATGGAACTGCCGTGGTTATCCACGAGAGGATGTTCATTGCTGAAATCCTTCAAAGGGATGTGATTGATCGTAAATTCGGCACAAAGAGCATCAAGAACTTCTATCGCCAACTTAACCTGTATGGATTTACCAGGCCTGGATTTAACCTAGAAAACCATGGAAATCCCTGCATGGACATCTCTGTCAAAGAGGTCAAGGTATGTATCACCACTTTAGCACGTTGAGTTAAACAGAATTACTAGACTACATTCTGCTTAGTCATTAAGCAAATTCAAATTCATGAAAAAAAGTAAGTTGGAAGAATTTGAGAGCTCACCAACTGTTTTTCACCTGCCACTCACCTCCTGTTTTTCCCACCATACATGCAGGTGTTTGTCAATTCTTACTTCCAGAGGGGGTCTGAGCACTTCCTGGCCCAGCTGAAGCGTCGCGTAGGGACTAATGCTACTCAAACTTCCCCAGTGGCTGATGCAAAAAGCTATAAGGCTTCTGGAGATGGTTGCAAGCTGAGTGATGAAATGGTCAGCTCAACCTCCCGCAGACCCGCAATCTCATCCCATGAGATGACCCTACTTGGCCCCAGCCTGGGCCTGTCTCTCATGCTGGTCGCTTTGGAGAGCAAGAGAAGGGCCTTGATTCACTTCCTTCGGATGCATAACGGCAACTCAGCAGCTCCATCCACTTCCGGCAACATCAACAGCATCTGTGGCTGAGCTTCAGTAAACCGAGAGTTAGGCTAAATGATATTCAGCTAAATTTGAACTATTTCATTGCACAAACTCATTTTGCAATAAATTTCAAAATCACCAAAAATATGCCTCTTCTTTCATTATGTTGCTCATATAGCATACCAAATTAGTGATATATCCTATATGTAGACTGTGATCGGGATAGCCGTGCAGTGAAAAGCAGGAAGACTGCGCCAGATAAGATGCCAAATGAGGGTTCCCCTCTTTTATTCAGCCAAAAGTAAAAATAAAACAAACTTCCAAAATATTTAAATAATCAATAATTAACTCAGAATAGGAAATGAAACAAAATATTAGTCCTAGGCAAAATCAATTACAAACAAATTATCCAATGCAATATTCCATATAGTCAGAGGCTGAGTCTATGGTGCTCTCTACAGCTCACCTCAACATAGACTGATGGGCCATCTTGCAACCCAGCCCTTTCAGTAGTCCAGCAGCAACCATTACACACAAACTTAGACATATGTGACCCTGCAAGGCGAAACCAGTCGTCTTGCGCACAGTGTAATTTTGAGAAAATCCACAATAAACAAACGTATGGGTTAAAATGTTGAATTTCACGTTTTTGCATAATTCGACAGTATACAGTCTACACTTAGTCTGGCGGGCCATCCTATATCATTGAAATGTATAGTCTGGCATCGAACCATTCACCTCGCTTAATCCAAGGGGCGGGCAGAGAATTGACTTTCAAACTGCCTAGGCATGCAATAGGCCAGCGCTACGACCATATCCGTATCCGGTCGGCAAAACGGCAAATACATCCTTCTTCGAAAGGAATGACTTAAGTGCATTGTGTTGCTCAACTTTCAAAGAAAAGCACCAAGTCCAACTTCTCCAAAGTTGACGCCAATGGCGATTCAAACAACCGCTCTTCGTTCGCCATAGCCACCTTCCTTGTTGTTCACCGTCGCAGGACTGTTGTTATCCTGTTAAAGGAGAATTCCGGTGTGATATTGACCTAAAGTGTATTGAAACATGATACCGAGTGTGAACGTATGTCTCATAGCCCATCTCGGCTTGTCCCCTGCACTCCAAAATCTGGCGCTAGTTAGCCGATGCTACCAACAGCTTTTTCAATAGTGGTGCTTCGGCATCGGGCTAGCCATGCAAATAAATCACTTTTTTACACCCATTTATGAGGCTCAATGTATCTCCACACTTCATTGGTAGACTTCAGAGAGCCCTGACATTTAAAACGAGACATTGAGAACTTTGAAAAAGCACTGGTTGTTTACTTACAAGACGATTTATACAGACAGTATCTTCACGAAGTTTAGCGTTTGCAGCCATCTTGAATTTAGTCACGATAAGTCGAGCAACGAGTAAGAATTAACAAGTATGATAAGGGATCAGATTCCAAAAATAATTCAGTGGAAATGCATGGATTCCAGTTTCTTCTAGTAGCAGCAACTGGAATCCATGCATTTCCACTGAATTATTTTTGGAATCTGATCCCTTATCATAGCTGTTCATTCTTACTCGTTGCTCGAATTCTCCTTTAAGCCCGCCTTAAGACTCTCTAACAAAATAGAGCGCTGTGATTGAATAACATCCACGGTGTTAGCCAATAGAAATCCCTATGGTTTGATACTAGACGTACAGGCTGAGCAAATTAATTTGCCGCCGCTAGGGTGCGTCTAGATTTCTAGGCTAGTCTACACTTTCATACAGTGCCGGCCCGAGCCTTTTGGGGGCCCTAAGCAGAATTTGATTTGGGGGCCCCCTCCCACAACGCAGAGTCACCTGTGCTTGGCGATAATTGACAACTTCACACTATAATGTCATATTATAAATTAATACAGTGAGGTTATGTATTAATACAGTGACTGATTATGAACTACTGTCCCCCTGGACACAGATGCATAAGGACTCGGTAGGCTCATTCAGTAATCCATCCTTGCTCTCATGCCAAAAATGTTTTGGGGCTCCGCTCTAGACTTCTGGCCCCATGTGCTTGGTAAACCAATGTATTAGTTGTTATTTACACCAACCCTGTCACCTTTTAATCTTAGAGGGTACTAATTTATTTATTATTTACAGATTTATTTAAAACATTCATATTCAAAGTGAAGCACTAAGGGTGGTTTACTGAAGCTGAATTGACAAATAACGAAATACAACAGCATTTGTATTTGTTGTAAACAAGTACATCCGTTTAATGACTTGTTTTTCAACAGATTTGCAGAACAGATCCGCAAATGTGCATTAAATGAGCAATCTTCAACTACAAAATAAAACCAAAATAGACAAACATTAATAATCAAAAATAAAATGTCCCAAAAAATAGATACTTATTCCTACTTCGTTCCTGGCTTTCAGGTATCTGCAACTCTGCAGTGGACGAACCTGCAATGATTAAATAAATACAGAAATAAATAAAACAAAAACTATGTTAAATGTGTCATGTCATATTAACAGGCTACAGTATGTAACCATTTGCCATCAAGAAAACCTCACCTTCTATGTCATCAGCCATGGAGGCAGACACTTGATGAGGTAGAGTTAGGTAGAGATAGAGATGTGCTCCAAAGTATTTCAACAGTGTCTCTGAAAAAAAAATATATATATATTGCATAAGTGCATATTTGATCGAGCAGAATGAGTTTATTTTGCCATCATTACTTACACTCATCAACAAGCAATTCCACATGTAACAATTCATATTCTATTGGCAAATGAGGCATAATCAAAAGTATACTTAATTGCAGTATGGTGAACGCTTAACATGGTTAACATCTACTGCAGCCTAAATATTAGGGTAGCACCGCTACATCACTTGCCACTATCTTAATCAAATGTAAGTCTATTTTCATCACAGAAGTCTCCCCACCCAATATGGTATATTTTCTCAAACACTACCATCTCTCTCCAAAGATCTTAGAGCAGAGCGCACATACTGTTCCATCTTTGCCTATGAAGCTGGAACGTTACCGATGGCCAGAGTCACGCTAGTCAGTGGGTTGGGACTGGGAGCCTGGGCTTAGCCTGCTGTTGCTATCAGATTTACCACTATGTCACATATTATAGAACAGTAATAAACTATCAACACTTTCAGGTGCGAAATCAGAAACAATCCCTCTGTGGTAAATTTGCCTTCAGCTACAGTACGTTTTCATGTAGCTACTGTAGTGCTAATGTCCACTTCAGTCAGCTATCGATAGCTAACTTTAATTTACAACATAAGCCCACCTATGGCTAGGGTACATGCTTGATTAAACATCCAAAACAATCCCAATATCCTTGACATCTGAAATACACCTAGATAAATATATATTAATGGGAGACATTTCTCTGTTGATGGCGGGGATTTAGCTCTGGTGATGGCTTATATTAGATCATGACAGCTAGCTAGCTGCCTCAAGTACAAAACATACTGTAAATAATATCATGCAAACATACCTGTATCTTGCTCGTTTTTCTCCTCCTCTGTCATTTTCTTCTTACTGTTTTCGGGACCAGAGGGATACGTCCTTTTTTGTGACTTTTCTTAACATTACCGTCTCTTCCGATTTTTTAACTTGATGCAGTGTCTGCACGAATTGTCTATGCACCCGAGGTGTCTAGTTTATGCGCGTGACTCAAAGGCTGGCAGACACAGTAGAGGTAGGCAGGCATATTGATCATGAAATCAGAATTTTTATTAATTGTTTCATTTATTCATTCATTGATGTCACTTGTTTACGTTATTTATTATGTAAAAAAAAAAGAAGAAAGAAACTCGATCAGGGGGCCCCAAGCAGCCGCTTAGTTCGCTTATGCCTCGGGCCGGCCCTGCTTTCATATTGTGAACAAATTTCATGGATAAACATACATTTTGACTGTTAAACCCTGACTTTATTTAGGTGAAGATTAAACACATTAGCAGTCATTCCATTTGTCCACGCCGCTATAAGGTTTTACGGTAAAATGTAGCCTACTCATTAGGCTACTCGTTACTCAATGTGTAAGCTCTCTATCGTTCTTGGTTTGTTTGCTTAGCTGTGCTTGTGGAACGTTGGTAAACCTCACTCCCCGACGCCTCAAGAGTGCTGCTGTCATGCGAGCCAGTAGCCTGGGATATGCTGCACATCGAGGTCCAGTTCGCCCTGTCGGGACCTATTTCCCGATAATGACGGGTGTTCTATACATTATCCCTTACTAAGTTGTCTCTGGATAAAAGGGGAGATTCACCTCACCTCTGACCTCTTCTCATTTCTTTGACCTCTCAGCTTCTCTCTCTTTCCCTCTTTCTCTTTCTCTCTCCTTAGTTTTGGGTTTGGTCTGTATTTTACTTTATGTTTGATAATTTGTTTTATCTGTGGGGTATACTACGAAGCACGTTAGACATATCTAGGCTATGTAGACATATCAACGCTTAAAAAAATATGTAGAAACGAGCCCCTGGTTTTGTTGACAGGATAAGATACCATGGTGATATAGCGACACTAAAACAGGGGGTCGTTTCTAGAAAGCATCGTTTGATAACTTGCGTCGCAACCTTGGTAGTTCGCTCCATCGTTCTTGGATTTTGTGTTTCTAGAAAGGGTAGTGACAAATGGTGTAGTGGCTAAAGCAGATGACTTATTATCCCAACGTTGTAGGTTCGATTTTCTGATGTGAGATTGTCCTCTTGCTTCTTGCTACCTGAAGGTGAACTAGTGTGACACGTAGTGGTCTCTCGATGTAGAGTAACTATATACATAAATATGTATGGTCAAAACCTATTGTTGTGTCTCGTAGGCCTACTCTTACTCAGAGATGAAAAGAAGAGATAGGATGCGAACTCCGGCCGAGCGCGCAGTGCACCGTTGCGCTGCCGTTAAGCCACGATACAGTTGATAAACTATGGGATACCCAGACATTTGTCCAGGCTATTAGCTAGAAATCTAGACGCGCCCCTAGCGCTAGTCTAGCAACTCTCCGTTGGCTTGTGAGCTCCAGAAATCGAAACTGAATCAGGCCAATGAAATCGTGTATAGAGTCGTTAGGTGGGCTTAACATAATGATTGATGGCAGAGTTGCAACGGTTTGGCTTGAATTCCCTGCTACTTGAAAACAAATAAGATGGATGTTGCTGTTGGCGAACAGTGTGACACGAGTTAAGCTTTTATTAAGTTGGCAAACGTTTGAACTAGCCAACTAGCTCCGCTGGTGGGAAACGCATGGGACTCATAGCGTTGCCGCTGTCCTATTGCGTGCAGAGGGAATTTGAAAGACAACTGATTATCCCGCCCCTCGGACTGAGCACTGCGAACGGTGAGTGTCCAGACCCTACATTTTAATGTGGGTCTGGCTCGTCAGGCTACCAGGCTATATATTTTTTCCAACATAGATATTTAACACAAATAATGACTCATATTGGTCTGCTTAAGTTAACTGTTTTATATGCTTGCAATAGGTTTAGGTTTTTGCTGATGGCAATGACAATGCCAGCATTAATCACTCGGTTTAGATTAGAAAAATGTCGACATAGGCCGTGACAGAACATTTCTAGGGGGTGGGGTATTACACGTTTCCACTGTTTCCACCAATGATATGTATCGCTGCATCATCAACAACGTTGTTGGAACTACGGTGTTCGAACGTCGGAGGTAGCAAATTGCGACACAGGTACGATGCTTTCTGGAAACAGGTGTAACGTCGTTGCTAACTTTTCTAGAAACGACCCCCAGATCGACTTTCGTGTCACAGCATACCCTGGCTTAGAGCGCAACATACCTCGCTAACCCACTAATCGAGTAGTATACCCCACTGGTGTATTTGATATTCTAGCTTGTTAACTTGTTAAGTCTTCAGTTTACATTTGAGTTTGTTGTTTGGTTAAGCATACTTTGTTCCTTTGTTGCAGTATGTTTACCTACCTGAGTTTTACATTCAACTTAAGTGATATTGGTCACATTTACCTTTATAGTTTACTGGTTAATAAATTGTTAATTCACCAACCAATTATATCTCTCTCTTTTCGTATGCCATGCCAATTCTCTGCTATAGTTGATCAACTACTTGGTAGTTATTCAGGTCAAGTTCTTAATTTTATGGAGTATAAGTATATATACTCTTTTGATCCCGTGAGGGAAATTTGGTCTCTGCATTTATCCCAATCCATGAATTAGTGAAACACACTCAGCACGCAGTGAACACACAGTGAGGTGAAGCACACACTAATCCCGGCACAGTGTGCTGACTGCAACAACAGCGGTGCTCGGGGAGCAGTGAGGGGTTACGTGCCTTGCTCAAGGGCACTTCAGCCGTGCCTACTGTTCGGAGTTCGAACCTGCAACCCTCCGGTAACAGGTCCGAAGCGCTAACCAATAGGCCACGGCTGCCCCTAATAGTGGTTTCTCGTAATATAACCATTTATTCACCAGTTCTGTTCACTGTCCTATTGCTCAATACATGTGTAAACCTGAGTGGCCAACACAATTCTCCTTGTGAGAGCACATTATGTCCTCTCCTTTCACTATTAAACAATCAAATGATGCCAAAACTAAAGTGAAAATGCTTTAACCCTCTAGGCGCCACAGGCGACTATAGTCGACAAGATGCGGTACTGAATAAAACGGCCGATTTAGTCAAATAGGGTGTCATATTTCGTTCGACTTCCACTCCACTAGATGGCAGACATGTCATACGTCATCCCCGAGTCGAAAAAAGGACACGCTTTAAACAAAAGTTTCTAGCTACAGCGCATTCAATCAGTGTATGAAATACCGGAGCTAGTGTGCGTGTGAGCCACTTTGTCAGAGCGATATTGTCAACGTCAGCGAGTATTTGCATTAGATTATCGTCTAATGGCATCAAAAAAGTTTACCTGAAATGAAGTGTTGGGTCTTCTATTCGCGGACCCTGATTCTGAAGGGGAATATCTGCCTTCAGAAAATGACGGTGATTCGTTTAGTGAGGCTTCAGATGCGTCCCTGCCTTGCAATGATGCAGCTGGACAAAGTGAGAGTTTACTCCATAGTTTAGCTTACACCAAGCACAAACGTTGAATCGTTTGCCCAATGTCACTGGTGGGAATAATGTTTCACGGGTTCGGAGTGTTCATCGGGAAGTTAGCAGGGTGTTAGTGGTGTGGCGAACGAGGCTGGAGGTAGCCTAATATCCATAGCGCTAGCTTCTGTCTTCTGAACGTGTGCCTCTCCACAATCGCGGCGACAGTAACGTGGTGGAGCCTTTGTCTAATGCCACTGGGTATGTTAGACGAGGTCGAAGTGCTCATAGGACAGTTAGGGGGGAACGTAGTGGCAGTGTGGGGAGTCGCAATGAGAATGACAGTAGGCCTAGTCCGAGCTGCGCAAATTCTCTCCACTCGGCGCGCGCGAGGCAGATCTGGCCATGCTGCTCGCATGGTGGAGGTGGTGACACGCTCTCTCCCTCTCCCACAGACACACACACACACATTAGGTCATGCATAGTCTATCACAAGATGATGGGAATGCGGCCCTGTATGGATAGGGATAGGGAGTCATTATCTCTACAGCAAAAGGCCTGCTACATAAAAAAAAAAAAAGTCAGCCATTTAGTAATGATTTACACTGTTGATTTGCTATCTACTTCCCTGATCATTTAGGACATACAGTACACTATGTGTTCCTTTTTGTGTGTTCATGTCCTTGTGATGTGTGTGTCTTTGTCAGCTAAGAAAAAAAACAAAAAAACATCAACAAAAACAACAAAAAGAAAAAAAATACTAACATTGTCTCTTGTCTTGTCTCGTCATCTCACTCCTGATCTGTGCCTTGCCGTGGCAAATGAGCTTTTGAACTAAACAGGTCTTGTCTACTTGTGTTTGTGTGTCATCTGAATAATATATATGTGCCCCATACATGGAATCAGAGTGCCTACTGTATGTAGTAAATGGAAAATCTCTACAGCAAAAGGCCAGTCTACCGCTACATGCATTTGGTTTGTTTCTGCCATTTATTAGTAATGATTTACAGTTTGTTCACTACTTACTATTTACCTGAGCATTCAGTATTGTGCAATATAGCATACAGAAGGTGAGGGACATTTTGGGGGGAAAGAAGTGGTGCATTTTATCATTCAAACATGCAACTTTTCATGAAAATTCTATAATCCAAGATGGCCGCCACCATATGACGTCATAATATGCAAATTAGATATAAACATTTAATCTCTACATACACTTTGGGTCATCCTTAATATTTCTCTAATTTACAGAAAGTCTCTATCTCTTATCACTTTTAAGATATAGCCTTTTGAAATGAAGATGTCAAAATTGATCGTTTCGTAAAAAAACCTCTGGCGCCTAAAGGGTTAATAGTATGAGTTAATGTAAAAAGACGATGTACTATAGTAAATACTGTACTGTTTCTGAACGTTATTATGACCGCCGCGCAGCGAAGCACATACATGCACAGTAATCATACGTATGACACATACACACACAGTAGACATATGTACACATGCATGCACATGCACACACACAGGCACACTCACAGGCACACCCACAAGCACGTGCACGCACACACACACACACACACACAAACATAAACACATACACGGACACATGCACAAAATTCAAGAATTTCTCAGAATTATGAACAGGCAAGATGGGGGTGGGGTTGTATAAAATCCCAATGTCCTATTGCAGTGACAGGGACACTGTACTGCAGGAGATGTTTTCCTTTGCATGAATGTCAAATTGAGGTCCTGACTTACCATGGTTGTTAAAGATCCCATGGCACTTATCGCAAAGAGTAGGTGGTTCCCTAATTTGCTTTATTTATGTACACATACATAAAGACACACACATACACACACACAAACACACACACACACACTACACATAAACACACATACACACACACACATGCACCCACACATACAAACACACCTACATACACAAACACACGCACACACACACACACTCACACACAAAAAAACACACACAAAACACATATACACAAAAACAACCACACACTCTGCAGACACTCAATTACAAACGCACAAAAAAGGAACAAAACACAATTTGACAAGCGTGACTTATTTTTCTGGAAAAAATGTGCTGGACTGGGCGGCCGTCATATTTTGTACCGCTCTGCGGTACATCTAGTTCAGCAATTATTTGCTTCTTTTTGTACCTATAGGCTAATTATTTATATGCTTCTTTTTGTTCGCTAACCATGCAAGATGTGTTCCTTGCTGTAAAATGTTGAAACATCATTAAAACACACCATTTGTGACCGAAGGTAATGTACAATTAAATGATCTCTATGGCATTTTAAACACAGATCCATTAATGTTGATCTCATCACACATTCGCTGGCATTCCATTCCACTCATTAAGTATTAAATTGCAGGTACTCAATTATTCATGTTTCATTATTCAAGCTCTATTTCCACTTGGGTGAGCATTAGTCCAATAGAATCACTTAATATAATAGATTATTTACTGCTTCAGACTAGTTAACTGTGTCCTGGTTTACAATTTGCAGTAAAAACCAACAAATGACCCTACTCAAATTTCTGGGGACAAAAATACACAGACAAATATATATATATATATATATATATATATATATATATATATATATACATTGATTTGAATCCTAAGGTTTAAAGGCTATTTATCACTCAGTGGGAAGTGAATGAAAGTTGAAATGCAACTTGGAACACTGGAAGGACTTGTGCATCAGATAAGCTGTGAGTACTCCACTGAATAATCAACTGCAGTGTCAGGAGTGTCCCCACTGCTCTGTCAAGGTCATACGAGACCTCAGATGCAAGCTCCTGGTGAGACTGTTGTGGTGCAATACAAGGCACAATAGTCAATGTGAAAATATTAGCTAGCTCTGGGAATAGTGTGTCAGACTTAATGATGAAAGAATGATTTCTGAAGAGGTCATTTGTTATTGGGGGAGAAGAAACCATCCTATTAATGACAAGACTGTAGGTAAATACAGCTTGTCTCTCCAAGAAGATTGTCTGTAAGTGCATGTGTTCCCATCTTTCTTTGACATTTTATTTGATTTTTAATGAGGTAGCATGTAAAACTAGTGTGAATTCTGAGTCATATAACAAAAGAAATATTATAAATTCTGTCAGTATTGTAATTTGTTTTTATCTTCTTGTTCTGCCATGGTGCAGATTTGCAATCATAGATGTCCTTTAAAGCCCAGGTTAAAATGGTGCTTACCCTACAGCCAAAGCCTACAGTACATCTCTCTTATATAGCATGTGCATGTTTGAGTCCCTGCATGTTTAACCAGACTGTGAGTGGGTCAGATCTTTTCACATTTTCATTCATGTGGAATAAAGTTTGCATGTGTGTGTGTGTGTGTGTGTACGAATGTGTGCATGTGCATTTTGTATTATGTAAAATGTGACATATTTCTGCCCATACCTGTTTGTGTTTCTGTGTGAGTGTCTGTGCGTTTAGCCCCCTCACATGTGACACACTTGTGTCTATGTGTATTAGTGTAACATGTGCATGTTGTGTTTGAGTACAAGGTACGTACCCATGAGCGTGCTGTTGCATGAGCATGATGGTGCCTGCAGCGTTCACGTGCAACCGCTCCTCAACCACCCCCACCCCCACAAAAACGCATGCACACACACACACACACACACACACACCTGCCCCTCGTTACCATCAGTGATGCAGTGACTTGAGAGGCATTTTGTGCTCTCCCTTTGCAGCCTACATGATCTTCCACATACAGCACCCCCACCTTGAGCCCCCTCTAAAGCCTGTCTGGTCCTTTAACATCTGAAATGAAGACTGCATTGGGCCTGTTAGCCACTGGGTGTACAGGAGTTTGTACAGAAGAAACAGGAAGGAAAATAGCAGGACATCATTTCAGCTTAACACACTCTGAATGTTTTTTTCTGAAAGATGCTGTTAACTCAGACAAGGTTTCATCTATACTACTTATACTTTTCCCACTGTGTTAATGTTTTATAAAGGACTTTATTGTTTTTTTATTTTATTTTAAGAGGACTGCGGTACTTGGTGTAGCTGTTGCTTGGTGTAGCTGGGATGGCATGACCTTGTGTGAGTATGTGTGTATACTGCACATGCGTGTTTATTTAGGTATGTAAAAGTCATATAAACTAGGTCTAAACCAGGGGTCTTAAACTCAAATTACCACTTTACTTGACACTGGTCCTGGTCAACGTTTCCATTTGCTTCAGAAAGACATGTTTGCTTACATTTATAGTTAAGTGACAACTAGCCTGTATTTAAGGAATAGCTCTATTGGTTGCCTTGTAAAGGTTTGCTTCTCTGATTATTTTGGTTGACTGACCCGCAGCCGTGTTTACTGACACAGTTTACATTAGTCTACGCAATTGCAGTGCACTAACGTTACTTGAGCATTCTTAAAAACATAACACAATATTGATGTGTGGACCAAATGTCAATTTTTACAAATCTAAATCAAGGGTCAGGATTGGACCCACAGGTTGGGAGTTTGACACCACAAGGCTAAACTGCTAAAGGCTAAAGTTTCAGACATATTCAGTCTAAAAGTAGGTTAAGTTTATTTGTATTTTGGCCATGCTGTCAAGCCCATGGGGGCATTTATGCACACCTTCCCATTTGCCAAACCAATGACGTGAAAACAGAATCAGAATGCTAAAAAAATCTACTGTGAGTTTTTATTTTCATTTTCTGCGAGGGAGAAGCCATAAAATACACTGCCTGACAGTTCCTTCTCTGACTTGCAGAGGGATACACTCCCAGGATCAATGCTATTGATTTGTGCTTGAAATTCTCTTTCCTCCCTGAGCCATATTCCAGTCTTTTCAATGACTGAGGGTTGCAAACATGACACATGTGTGTAATTGTGTTTCAGAAAAAGGCCTTCCTGGGCTCATCGGACTTGTCAGCGCAACGTGTGTGTGTGTGTGTGTGTGTGTCTGTGTGTGTGTCTGTGTGTGTGTCTGTGTGCGCGTGTGTAGTAAGGTGGATGGTGTATTGCCCAACAGCAGGCTGCATTGACACACAAGAACACAGACAGGCAGACGAACAGACACACACACATGCAGCAGTAACAGTGTATTAGATAGACTGAGTGCCAGCAATAACTTCAAAGCTATTGCCATATTGCAACATAAGTGTTCTTAAATGGTAGAGTTACTTATCAATGTGGCAGAAGTGCCACATTCATTGTTCTTGTCTTCAGGGCTTCGTAATGTGTTATGGTAGCCTGACGAGCCAGACCCACATTAAAATGTAGGGTCTGGGCACTCACCGTTCGCTTGTCTTTCAAATTCCCTCTGCACGCAATAGGACAGCGCTGAGTCCCATGCGTTTTCCCACCAGCGGAGCTAGTTGGCTAGTTCAATCTTTTGCCATCTTAAAACAAGCTTAACTCGTGTCACACTGTTGGCCAACAGCAACATCCATCTTCTTTGTTTTCAAGTAGCAGGGAATTCAAGCCAAACTGTTGCAACTCTGCCATCCGTCATTATATTAAGCCCGCCTAACGACTCTACTGTATACACGATTTGATTGGCCTGATAGAAGTTACATTTTTCGAGCTCACAAGCCAACGGAGAGTTGCTAGACTAGCCCTGGAAGCAAATGTAATTTGCTGCCGCTAGGGTGCGTCTAGATTTCTAGGCTAGTGTTATGGTGCTGCATGTACTCCATATTACTATTTTGACTACGCCAACAGGTTCGCCATGATCCCATGCAGTGGCCTTTTATTCTTGATATTGTATTTTCATACAATATCATCTCCTCATGTAAGATGCATTGTGAGCGTAGCAGGAGACTTGCGCATATATCAGTCAATCAATGCCTGTGCATACATGCGAGCTGCAGCACACAATCACGATTATTCCATTTCAATGTTGTATGAGTTGTTATATATAGCTCAAAGCAAACAGGAACAATTTTCTCGCTCAAGGTGTTTCCCTTTCCATCATGATTTTCCTTTTTTAATAGCACTTATAGGTGTTATAGGTGTTACTCCGCTCGCAACCCACCACCTCCCCTTACGCCTCCCGTCTGCCATAGTTAAAGAATAAGGGGGTGTATGGCGGAATCCTGCCCGACTCCTGCATGCGCAGTCCACTCCGGCATGATTCTGCAAAGCCCTTCAGGACCATGGCCAGAGACCTCGCCAAACATGCTCTTCTATTATGCTTTTATGTATTATGCTTTTATGTCTTTATGCAAATTCAGGAATGTGAACTAGTGAATTCATGATTTATGCATTACTTTATCCTTAATATCTCATAAATTATCAGGAATTGACATGAGTTCATAGTCTTTCATTGGTGACCTTATGCATGTTTAAATGTTTAAAAAGAAGGGGTTCTTTAATGATTTGTTATATTTCAGCAATGCGTAGGGAGCTTCACAAAGACACATTCTACCCTCAAAGTGACATCTTACAACATGACACACCAAGTGATCTGTCCACGTGTTTCGAGACACCAAGAGAACTTTATATCTTCCAAGCACAATGCCTCTCAAAAAGTGACTCATCAGAAAAAGATATAATAATCATTTATTTCAATGGACATCCTAAAAAATCCTGAAAATGGATATTATATTGATTTATTCAGATTGATTCGATTCATGATTTTCTCATCTTAAGGCATCTTTTCATCCACATCCATCTATTCGTGACGAAATTGAACCGTGTACAATTCATCCTGAAAAAGTGACAGAATATGCTAATTCATCAAAATTCAAAAAGCACACAAGTAGTGTCTGTCTACCCAAATACACACATCACTCTCTTGTGTGATGGCACATGAATGGCAACTCCTTTTTTCTAGTTGGTTTTTGATGCAAAGAGAATATCAATTTTTTGGTGACAAAGGAGAGCAGGCTTCCTTTCAGTTGTATGAGAACACTCAAAACCCCTGTGAACAGGGTTCCTTGGTTCTTTAAGCATATGTGTTAGTGAAAGAATCCTATGTTCTATGCAGGAACGATGTGGGTTCTGCTTTTTTTCTAAAGCAACCCTTTATTTGGACTCTCTTCCTCTCCCTCACACACAGACACACACACACACATGCACACGCTCACGCTCACGCAAACACACACACACACACACACACACACACACACACACACACACACACACACACACAGACACACACACACAGACTGTGCTCTTCTAAATTAGTTATAGTAGGTCAGTCTAATTTCTGTGATTTACATCCAGTGCTGCAAACTACCATTTTGTCTTCTCAGTTGATGAATTGATTTGAGGAAATAGTGGTTGATGTCAGTCGCTGAGTCGACTTTTTCTCTGAATAGTAACTTGTATATTTGGGAAGATTCATATCTTGTCACATTATTCGTGCTTTCCCCAATAAAGTGTTCAGCTTTGTGTGCATCCTTAGTACCCAGTATTAAAAATGGATAAAAAGGTTAATTGTGTTACTTTATGTGGGCATGTCCCAGTCTGTAGGGCTATATAGTGTGTAGCCTGAGAGGCTAGTGGTTTTTATTTGTCATTCACATGAATATCATACCATCAAAAAATTAATTTAATATATGTATTGAATGATACATACATTATTAGGTATCTATGAAAACGTACCTGAAATGTGTTTTCCTACATACTGATGTTTGAAAAGCAAAGCTATAAAACCAATACCAGTGACTTATATGGTCTGTGCTTCATTCAGATGGTCAATAATGTATACCTTCTCAAAGTTGTCTGACAAAGTGTACTCAGCCATCTTCGCAGAGCCTTTTTCTCCCTGCCTGACATCTACCACACTTCCTTTCAAAATGAATTACAATGACTACAAAAGCGGCCTTTTCATACAGGAAATAAAAGCCTGTATGGTCAAAAGTTCAGTTGTAAGGCTTTTCAGACAAAACAGTAGCTGTTAGGTAAATCCACATCCAAAAAACAACTTTGTATCGGGCTACTTTCCCCTGACTATCTCATGAAAGCAAAAGTGTTATTTGAACCAAAAAAAACAAGAACTCTTCTGTGAGCTTTCACCATACCGTAGGCCCAGACAGAGTCTGCATAAATAAGAAAAATAGCAAAACAAAAGCAAAAACAAAATACTCTTTTATTGATGAGAGGCCTGAACAGGTACATAACATGTATAATGGGGTTGTGTCACCACATAAGTATCTGCTCTTAGACAGTTGTTACGTTGGACACTAGTCCATTTGCAGACAATGTGGCTTTAATGTGTAGTAGAAGTAATATACTATATATTATTATATATATTATATATTATAATATATATATTATGAATATCTTGGTGGAATTCTAACCAATGACCTTTGTGCTGTTTCTGCAGTGTTCTTACAATAGAGTCACAGGAACGCTAAAGCAAGTGGTATGTTCCTTCATGCACATTTACTGCATGTCCAAGACAATATGTCGGGAGGCACACGACCCCCGCTGGCCCGCATGCCACGTTGATGACGCAATTCTCGTCACTTTCTGTGTGTGTGGGACACAGGCTCAGGGCTCTATTCGGACCCTGCAGTCCTTTTTCTGAGATCCTGCACATGGCAAGTCCAGAAAAAGCATGTGAATGGTCAGTTTATTACTTAAAATGACGAGCAAAATCAATTTTAAAATCAATTTTGATGGGACCCATCTTGACATGTGAATCAACTGGGACTCAACATCACACCCTGTCAACATTCAGGGTGTGCATCAGCTAAATTAAGATATTTTCTGCACTCAGACACAAACATGGTAGGTTCTAATACGAAACTTCTAGGTTTTTCTCTGCAGTGCACCAGAGCGTTAAGATCTGAGCACAAGTCTGTGTGTTAGCAAAAGTTGCTGTGTAGAGGAAGAAAGGTGAGGAGGAGTTTTTTTTTTTTTTCTTCAGGCAAACGAGACTTCACCCAAGAGAGAGATCCCCAGTAAAACATGGAGATTACTAATTAGCACATTGCAGAGGACCTCCAACTTTATTTGCCAATGGGGTAAGGTTGTGTTTTCTTTCCCTCATCCTCTTCTAAATATATTTGCTTCATTAGATTGGACACACTGTATTGAATCATCATTCTCACACAACTTTACATTGCAATAAGTAAACTCACATGAAAGCTAATTTGTGTAACTAAGATAACATTCTGTGAGTAATGTTTGCATTAAAGTTTTCAGGTTAGGTTTCAGTTAGTTTATGTAAATGAGGTTTCTTTATCTTACCCGGAATATTTAACATGTATGAGTAATAACATATAATATAATATAGTAATGCTTAGTTTATGTAATGGCCAAAAATTATCATGAATAGTTTCTCTCTCAGGAATCAATGAAGTGTAAGTTAAAACCATTAATTAGTAATGTGGTTTCCAAAGTTCCAAGCGTTCTGGGTCTTTACTTACAAAACAACTCAGACAGGAACTCATCAAGTTATGCTCTATTTTAATCTTCCAAAAGACTGGCAGTCAGGATTCAGCATATGAAAATAAAATAACTTTCTGTTGTTTTTATTTCAAATAATGCATTGCATTTTGAATGATATTATGGCAACTGTCTCAAAATCTTTCAGGTCAACCACAATGTATTGTATGTTCAACTAAGCCTGACAATTTCAGAAAGGTTTGTCCTCGTGCAAAAAAATCTCTCTCCCTATCTCTCTTTCTCTCTCTTTCTCTCCACACACACACACACACACACACACACACACACACACACACACACACACACACACACACACACACACACACACACACACACACACACACACACACAGAGACAGACACACAGACACACACACACAGAGAGAGAGACAGACACACACACACACACACACACACACACACACACACACACACACACACACACACACATCAGAAAGTCCAAGCTCTGGTGCGTAAGATAATAATGAGCTTTGGTTTGTGTCCATTGATCGTCTACACAAGCCAACACACTATCTCTCAAGACAATTCTGTCCACCATCCATCCGTTTAGATGGCTCATCTCTCTGTGGAAAGCTTTGCGGCTCGTTTTTTTTAACCAAAGGGAAAACAGCAAAGCACCCATGTTTTACCCAAGCTGTTTGTGTGGTCCTTCTTGCAGATGCGGCTGTTCGGCTTCTACACCGATTGAAGCCGGCAAAAGCTTTCCGAGCTTTAGCTGTCTGCTGGAGAGACTCAAAGAGATTTGATACTCAGAATAGTTTGATATCCATGACTGGAGATCTACAACAATGGAGCAAATCGGGGGGATTTGCGGCTTGTTTACTCAGCGCCAGCCTCTCCATGCCTCCCGTGTCTGTACCAATTACCCACGCCGGTAAGAAGCCAGCGGTTGATCCAGGACTTTGGGGCTGAGCGAATATTGAAACTTGTGTATGCAAAGTGAGCGGCCATCCAGCCGGCTGCTCAACAAGGGTGGAATGAGAATGTCAGGCAGGCTGTCTGGGCCGCGGTGAGAGGACATTGGGCCAAGGCTCAAGTATCCCCCAGCCTACTCCCCTGGCTACCTTTTAACAGGCAGAGGATGGCTGGGGCTAGACAGCTAATTTAGTGTTTGGCTTCCAACAGAGCCTTAATTATAGCTTTCTTTCTCCCTCTCTCTCTTTCTGTCTCTCACTCTCACTTACTCTAAGTTACTTTCACCACTCATAGAGACTATTAAATGATACGTCTTTGCGCAAAGCACAGGCCTTTCTCAATATTATGTCCATTAACCAGACAGTTTGTTACTGAATCGAACGACACTGTGTTGAAATTGTTGTTGGAATAGATGGACCTTATGCACGAAAGGCTCTTAAGCCAGCTTATTTATTTCCGGTGGAGCATTAGCTGTGTTGTAACGGCATCTTCTGTTACGCTGATTCACTAGGTGCAATACCTAACCGGGTCTGTGTAGACACTAATTACATTAACAACAGTGGCAACACCTGGCTCCACCGGAAATAAATAAGCTGGTTTAAATGTTCCGTGCATATGGTCCATTCTTCTAATGATGTGAGACATTTTCATGCATGAAATACTGTACAAGAGATAAGTACATAACCTAAATCTGTAAACAATATTTTTAAACCTGAAAAAATAAAATATCTAAAACCCCCTCTCCATCGTGTTCCAACAAAGCTGTAACACACACACACACACACACACACACACACACACCATCCAGACTGGGTTTATCCTATAGATCACAGACTGATACACATAAGAAATACAGTAGTCGAGTTATTGAACTACCTAAATAAGTCTTCATCCTTTTTGATGGATAATTCCTCTGAAACCACTATTGATTTTCCAATGAAACATGTTACATATCCCAAATATCCAATACACTGAAATGAGAAGACTTTAATAGATACCTCTGAGACACATTTAGAGGAGCTGCAAATTCCATATAGCTGTCTATAAAAACAGACATTTACAATTTTTGGCTCTAATAAATACAGTATGTTCTTTCTCACTCAGTTTTAGTGCTGCACAGGCAGATAAGCAAGCATATAAAACACATTTGTATGCATGGACAACAAAAATGGATATTAATCTGGTATCTTCATGTAAACGCTGTCATGGTAACAGCTCAAGCTTGGTAGCGGCAGAATCGGCCAAAGTATCTGTGCTTCACTGACTGCCTCTTTATTTGTACATGGTAAACTTTTCCCTCAGTAACCTGCACGCACACACACACACACACACACACACACACACCTCTGACCACTGTTGCAATGGATTGTTTCCCATTAAGGGAAATGGTGTGTTGCCTCATCCATCGCGCCTGGTCTGCTCAGACCCCAGCACCAGCTGCAGTCATGAGAGCCCAGCCGTGAGGGAGAACCAGCAGGGGGGACAGCCCACACACCTGCCCATACATTACAATACAGGAGTGTGTGTGTGTGTGTGTGTGTGTGTGTGTGTGTGTGCGTGCGTGCGTGTGTGTGTGCGTGTGTGCATGTGTGAGGGAGGGATGGGTGTAGTGAGACCTCTCTGCAATAAGATGTTTGAGGTCCATTTCTCATGGTCATTTAAGCTTCAGTGGTGGTTAAGTAATTCGACATTCCTCACAAGCTGAGCCGTTCCCTGGGCCTGTATGATCTGTGCTTATCAGTGACAGGATGATAATCACAAGTAGATAATATCTGATAGCACAAATATACAGTATAATAACTGGTAAATAAGGAAACTGATGGTTTGTGTAAACGCCTGTAGCCACAGAGGTAATACAAGACAACTTGAGAAAAATAATTAAAGTGAAAAACTAAATCAAAGCACACAAATGCGTTGTAAGTGCATACAAACTGGTGAAAGCAATGGTACGTTTCAAAAGTGGATGTGTTTTGATGGTGGTTCTGGTGGCATATATGCAGCTATCTTAAAACAAATCCTCTTGGAAAAAGTAAATAAGTGAATTATCACACCCCTATTGTCCTCAAAGTGAAAAATGACAGGAGTGGCTTAATCTAGGTCAAAGAACCGAAGGTAAATAAATATAGAAGTGTGTTTCAGGCCTATGGAGCTGCAATACACCTCTCTGCAGCCCCAGAGGGAGGCATCAGAGCTATCATGGTAAATGTTTAAAGTGAGAATTACTCAGAAGTTATGAGAAAGCCTGGCATCAAATGTTTCCATTTGTCTCGTGTAATAGCCCTAGAAATGACATTTTGGCAGAGGCTCCCAGGAGTGTCGGCTGCAATATGTTTTAAATGAGGTGTTTGTGTTCTACTGACTCATTGGGTATTATTTTAATGATGTGGAAGCTGGGCCACAATATGGTGGGAGATTATTATGGTCCTAAATCACCTGCACGCAGGGA
Organism: Alosa sapidissima; assembly: GCF_018492685.1. Taxonomy (NCBI): domain Eukaryota; kingdom Metazoa; phylum Chordata; class Actinopteri; order Clupeiformes; family Clupeidae; genus Alosa; species Alosa sapidissima. The sequence goes on from NC_055975.1 coordinate 16,408,052, forward strand.
TTCCACTGCTCGGGGATTCCATTAATCATGGCAACCAAGTTAGACGTCACTTATATTATATAACACACGGGCGTTGTACACATACACATGCGCTCTCACAAGAACGCACGCATGCACGTAGACACACACACACACACACACACACACACACACACACACACGTACACTATGCACCCTTTACCCCACCAACATACTCATTCAAATGCAGACATACTGCAGACTCAACAGTATTGCCAAATCAGGATTTTTGGAGCCCATGGCAGTAAGCAAAGCAAGGAGATATTCAGCAAATACTCTAAAGCTGATGGTGATAAAGTGATATCAGTGGCCAAAGGGTTTATTAAGTATAAATTAACATGAATCTTGTTTGCTTGCTTGGGTGACTGCATATCTAATTTAGTAAAAGGCCGTAAAAACAATCACACAAATAAAAGAAAATAGCTTAAAACAGCTAAAGTCATGACACATCTACCTGGGGGAAAACATCAACTTCACTGTAACTGACTTACAGTCTCTGTTGGTAACAGACTTAACTCATTGAGTGCCAAAAATGTAATATTACGTTTTTCCTTCCCATGCGTTGAGTGCCAAAAACGTAATATTACGTTTTTAGCTTTTTTTTTTTAATTACGAAACTAGACACTCTAACACACCTTACAGTATATGTGATTTTGGGAACTCTGTGATGAATGGAAATTAAATATATGACAATCGAAAACTCATTTTTTCTGGACGTTTGATCTTAACTCGGCTTTTGATGGTTGCCGCTTTGTTTCGAATCAGTCACTGATTAGCCTATCAGTGACATGCACGCCAGGTCAAAATCAGGTAATTTATTTTCGTGGGTTTATCACTAGGTGGCAGGTCTCGTTAGATCTCTTCCCAGAAACAGGCAACACTTCTCAGGTCATAAAAGACGCAAAAAAAACAGGGATTTTGATGAAAACTAGCCACTGTTTAGCTTGGGATGTCTCAGGAACAGAGGCGTGTAGAAATACACGGTTTGCACCCACTGAGAGCTTAAAGTCTCACCTTTCAAACGAGCCATTGTATGTGTTCATAGCTATAACACAGAATATGCTGTGGCTGTACAAAAATCATCAACAATGGTCTAGATTGCTGGCACTCTAGGACAAAGCTTCCGAAAACAGCTTGGCATTCAATGAGTTAAAAAGCAGAAGAAACCCCCTATATTTCAATATTCTCTTTGTCAGATCATCCCAAATAGATGCAAGAGGCTCAGATTGTGACTGTTTTGGAATCATGGCAGGTGACAGATGTTCCTGTTCCTGACATTACTCAGTGAGGCACTATGGTGATCATGTATATAGGACTCATAAACAGGGCATACAGATGTAATTGTATGTAATTGTTTATCTCCATCTGTGCAGGGAAATAGATTTTGTGTTCATGTGTATATGACATTTAGTTAGATACCAGTAGATTATTTAATTTAAACAGGACAGCATGTAGCAATTATGTATTCTACAATAGTCTTGTTTGAATAACATTACATTCCAGTTAAACTCAACAGGAGGTCATAACCTCACATTTCAATCTCACAAATGAAAAATGTCTGGAATGCTGTTCTTTTGTAATCTATGGTAAAGGTTGTGGCCAAGTTAATGGACTGTTATTTAAATTTGTTTTAAATCGATAAATCTCTAATGGAGCCAGCAGTTGTTTTTAAGTTGTACCAGTCAGGTCAATCTTCATTTTCCAAGCCTGCAGATAAGGCTTGACTCTTCTTAATTTTAATAGAGCACTAAATTGACAACACAATGCCCAACAGACCCATAAATCAACAGCACTAAAATATGTAGTGTGCTACAGATGTATAAATAGCTGTTCATGTAATGGTCAGAACAATTTGATGTTTTATGATTAAGACAAAAACAACCATATATATAACCAACAAACAACAATTTAATTTCTATTCATAACGAGCTCAATAATAGGCAAGCAAAAGAACCATTATATTATTTCAGATTATGCACTGAAGACAGTGCTTTCCCACACCATATTCCCTCCTGCTATTCCTTATTATTCCTATTGAGCTGTAAAGATAGGAGCCTTACCTAACTTCCATAGTCAAAATGCTGCTAAATGTCTCCGAGCTTTAATAAAAACTTCCCTCAAACTCCCACTGATTTCACGGTGCTTTTGAAGAACTGAATCTGAACACTGGCATGCTTTTTGATTTGGTGTGACTTTTTTAATGTGGAGAGGAATCTCAACAAACTATACCAACTACAGGAAAAGGTTATATGATAATGAATAAAAGCAATGATATTGTTCATGCATTCCAGGCACACGATAGTCCCACGTTGTTTATTCCCATGCTTTGTTCTCAGCTGTGCTTTCGGAGGAGACGATGGTACCAGGATAACGAGATAATTTTCTGTACATCCCTCACTTCTCTCCAGTCCTTCGAAAAAAGAAACATCACTCCGCATGCATAAGTGCTCATACATATTCAGGATGTTTTAGCATAATTTGCATGGAAATTTCACAAGTAGCAAAAGTTATAGAGCAGAGATGGTGTTATTCAACTTCTTAGGACCTTGCTCATATGGACAGATGAGGCTGAAACAGTAAAGTGGTAACCCCCAAGGGTTGATATGATTCTTACCAGCATGCATGGCTCTGAGTCAGAGAGTACAGTACTTGTGACCCAAACTCAAGCGTTTTCTCAACCCATCTAAACCCACAGCTGCTTCAAGTGCATAGTTATCTGGAAAGTAGAGTCTTCTTCTCAGAGTGTCCTCTCCTCAGATCATGACAATGAATTCAAAGCGACGTGAATAGCATAAATTGTAAAGAGCTGCATATTGTACTGAGACAACGATACATCGCAGGATTCATCATAACCTATAACGGTGACTTTTTTCAACAACATTCACACTTCAGTCAATTAGACAACCTGTCACCAAGTACTGTTCCTGACATCTGACGATCATAGTGACATTTTACATTACAGTAAGTATACATTGTATGTGTTGTCACCCATCCACTGCACAGTGTTCAGGGTCAGGCCTTTACATGGCTGGAGGAAATTAAGATATGTTAGAGGATGGCACTGTTCTCTGCTCCAGAGAGCTGGGGAATTTCCTGGAGCATCCCCTGTTTGTAATGGGGATTACATTTTTTACAGGGCAGGTGCTATTTTGCTGGCACAACAGGGAACATTCAATCATGGATAATGTTGCTATCACAAGGGTTATTTTTTGCTTTGTGTGTGGGTGGGGCAAGTGGGGAATCATCAAATCCGATGAACAATAAATGATTGCCTCAAAACTAATCTTTGCTTAATCTATGATACAACAGGATTAGAACACAATGCCCCACTGTGTAATTTCCTGGCTAGTCGTTGTTGATTTGATGTGATTGGTTTGACCTCAGGAGCAGCATCTGAAGCTCTGGTGGACCCCTTGTGCTCGATGGGATTGGGTAGTAAAAGCGTGTTTTCTTTTACCCCACCTAGTTGGTGATCCAACGGCCACTTGTCTTGTAGCTGTAAATCGCCAACTTTCACTGACAATGAACGAGATGGTTGCTTCCTCTCTCCTGCATGTCACCCATGTGACCAAGGCATTAATCAGTCAATAAAGCACAGCTTTTTCTGAACCTTACAGAATTAGCTCAAAATCAATCAAAGTTACTGTGCCGTCATTGTTGTATTATTTGACAAATCACTGATGACAAGTATAGATTACGTGCAAATAGAATAACATGATTTCACGAATCGACTGTAACTGCGTCGCTCAAACAGCACTTCGCTGGACCTCCTGCGGTGACTCAAAAACTTTGCTTCATCATCCTTCTCCTCTTATAAGAGGATCTCCCACAGAGCCCAGTGCACCGCCTCGGAGAGAGAAAAGCCCCATTGCATCTGCATGCGACTGTGACTGCCCTCTGTTGACACTACCTGCCTGCTCACATGATACACTGCTTGGCGATGTTTACATGGCTGTTTATCCTCGTGCGTCACACCTGATGGGACCGAATCAACATCTGACACTGCAGGAGAGCCCAACCTGCAATCACAGATCAGAGCATGAGTGCAATTACACACATGAGCGCACATCCTCGCCCGGGTGATTGGTAATTGTCGGGCTCCCAGTGTGTGTCCATGAATAAGCATCCGCATATAATTATGGACCATCAAAGTGTCGTGTGGTGAGGTCCCAGAGAATAAGACAATCCTTGGGATTTACTCCGCATTGCCCCCTCCCTTTTTTTTAAACTTTTTTCCTCTTCTGCTTGGTTTTTGAGAGGAGAGAAGTAGGCTCAGATCAGATGTGGTAGAGTGTTTGTTAATGTGTTTGTTCAATAAATCCAATTTTCCTTCGTTTGTGGCATTGCTTTTCAGATTCTGTATAGAATTGCCTGCATAAATATTTGCCCTCCCTGATGAATGCTGAAGTCTGGAACAAAGGCAAAAGAGAGCCTGAACATCATATGCACATTATACAATAGACATACACGCACACAAACAATATATGTGACAGCTGGCTTTTAAATGTGCAGTCACATTGCATCAACAGCACGGACACACACACACACACACAACAGCACACACACACACATAACAGCACACACACACACACACACACACACACACACATAACAGCACACACACACGCACACGCACACACACACACACACACACACACACACACACACACACACACACACACATACACACCAAGACTACAAACCCCACTGGATTGAATTAAAATAAACGTACCAGTAGTAGCACTAAATAGACTTTTGGTCCATACATAAGTAAGGTTTGACTGAGGTTTTTTACTACATCAAAATCCAAAAATTCATGGAAGATGGCTGCTTAGTGCTATGATTCACTTCAAGCCCTTGGAGTGGATTTGTCATCCAAAATTAGATTACATAGGTAGAATGAGTTAGGCCCTCACTTACAGGGGGACCAAGTCAGCTTGTGCTTTTACGAGATGAGTCACAGAACAAAACAGGGTAATCACCGGATCCATTTAGACTTGCCTGCCTGTTACAGTACATGTACATCACAACGAGGGGCATCAACAGAAATGAGGAGTGCCAGGAATCAAAATTCATTTCTATCAAGGAGCATCCCCTGACTCTGATCCGATGTCATTGTGTGTGTGTGTGTTTGTGGAGAGGGGAGGTGAGAGGGGAGTAAGGCTGGATTAGAGGAAAGACGCTGGATTAAATCCTGCCTAAAATCCCTGGCCACTTTTTCCACCTACTACTACAAAGAGGTGCCCATGGCTAAACGGATTTCACACCATCAGTGTTATTTATCAGGACTCAGTAAGTATTAGAGGAAGATTAAACCCGTTTGAGGGTGAACAAATGTTCAACTGTAACCCAGGGAGACCATCTGTAGAGATTTGATGGGTATGCTCAAAAGGTGACCGTCTAATAAGTCTTCTTTACTTTACACACAGAGTCTGAGGCTATAACACACACCACAAAATGTCTTTTGTTTCTTCAGCAAGCTTGAATTTCAGCCACTACTTCATATTAGATTGCATGGGAAGACAAGGTTAGGTACAAACTGCACTCATTCATTACATTTTTTTAATATATTGTATAAAGGTTCATATTTTGTATAAATATGTCACTGAATGCTAACAAACAGAGCCAGGTTACTGTGACACAAGCAGTGATTATATAACTTTGAGGAATCAAAAGCCCACCCACCTTTTTATGGCAAAGTCTAATAAATAGGCAGATTAAAAACTAGGCCTTAAAAGGCAGAGACATTTTTTGTCGTTTAGCTGGGTGAGGTGAAAGTACGGTCAATAGCACCAGAAACGTATTGCTGAGGTATCTGAGCATTCTGGTTTGACAAATTGCTACATTCCATGGTAAACAGTCTTTTCAAAAAGATCAACATGAGCTCATTGCAAGTCAGAACATATTTTGTTTATTTTGGCATGATCAGAGTTGTATGAAGACTCCTGATTTCTGATGACCTGTCCTGAACTCTCTGTAATCAGTAACTGTCATAACAGTGTGTGATACTATGACAACTTAATATCATGTAAAAGATTTCCACTCAGACACTTTTGCAAGCAATTACTCCTCATTTTGCATAATTGTCCAACACAAATAAGTATAAGTAAGTATAAGTATATATACTTTTTTGATCCCGTGAGGGAAATTTGGTCTCTGCATTTAACCCAATCGGTGAATTAGTGAAACACAAACAGCACACAGTGAAGTGAAGCACACACTAATCCCGGCGCAGTGAGCTGCCTGCTACATCGGCGATGCTCAGTGAGCAGTGAGGGGTTGGGTGCCTTGCTCAAGGGCACTTCAGCCGCGGCCCACTGGTCGGGGCTCGAACCGGGAACCCTCTCGGTTACAAGTCCAGAGTGCTAACCAGTGGGCCACGGCTGCCCCGAACAAATGTTGCATTCATTCAAAGCGAGAGAGTAGTGATTTCATAAAGTTCCTTTGAGTTATTGAGAGAGAAAATGGAGTAGGGTGAATGCTCAGATTTACAATGTGAGGACAAGGGAGTATACACATTCTTGTGCACATGTAGCCTCTCACACAGGGGGGGGGGGGGGGGGGGGGGGGGGGGGGGGGGGCAAGAGGATGAAGGAACAACAATCTAAATGAAAGATAATAAAAAAAAAATACAATTTGTTGTCTCTAAACTTGATGGAACTGTTATACTGTTGTATAAAAGTAACATGGCATTCGTGGTTGTGGCGTTGGTAAGGGATATACCATACCATAGGCACGTACTCAGAGTTATATTCCTTACCAACCTCACTCTCACTTGTGCCATATTGCTTAAATATAGCTTCTAACATTCTGAAACCTGTCATGACTAATATTAACACTAATGGTTAGTTATAATGATAACATTTCACTGTCATGATAATTAATAACAGGACAAAACATTCACTATTACATATGACATGGTTATGTCATTCTTATAACTCGAAGTAGTTCAAGTAGAGCGTCGTCTCAACATATTCTATAGTGTTCCCTGTCGCCTAGTGATCATAAAATAAGATAGATGCCAACCTGGACATGCAGATGTCACTTACTATAGTAAATTGTTCTTCTCTACTTGCACTATCAAAAAGTGTCATTTCAAAAGTGTAAATTTGACCAAGGATTAAAGACAGGTTACGTCATCTATGCAGCCAAAAGGCCAGCCTTCCTGTCAGCCACCTCTTGGGGTGAGGGCGAGCACTTCCATCAACCGACAGCCTGAAGCGTTTCTCTTATCTGTTGTTCAAGCCAGCAGATGGACCATGGTGGTGCAATCCATTTAATTGCTCAGAGATATCTAACTCAGGAATGGGGAAAATAGACTGAGTAAGCCAAACCCAACTTTTTCCTTTTCTTTGTGGCCACATCCCATTCTTTGACAGCAATAGCATTGGCCTCCACGCACAAAAGCACTTAAGTCTCCCCCCTGTGTTTAATTAGATGACTTTCTTGACTTGCTTTCTTTCGAACTTTGGTTGGGTATTGACTGTTTGTTACAGTTTCCCCCTTTTCCATTACCCCTTGCAGCATCGCATTGCCTGGGAGGATAACTCACCGAGATAAACAACTTTGTTGCATGGCCAGATATAGGCCCCAGGGTTCTCACATTGTGCACTAGAGAGCAACTCACATGGGAAGGATATTTCAGGGGTATCTACATAGTAATATTCACTAAGCCATATGTCCTGTATCCAGATGTACAGTAAGGCAGGATGGAGTAAATGCAATACTCTAAATGATAACCTGTAGTACATGGTATTCAGTTAGCACCTCACCCCCATCCCAAGCACACACACACACCCACACACACCCACACACACACACACACTCAAATGCGTCTTACCAAATCTTTGCATCATCCACATGTCTATGGAACGTCCTTCCACATGCAGAAAACACTTTGACATATTTCGGTAACACTTTACTTGACGGGTGAGTTCATAACACATTCATAGCAGCTGTCATAAACTGCACATAAAGCATTCATGACTGTTTCATGAGACATGACTCAACATTCATACCAAACCTTTCATGAATGTGGAAGACAGATCGACGACAACTTGTCAAAATAAAAGTCCAACAATCGCAAGGCAGCATTGCCGTTTTTGCTCCTTTCCCTGTTTGTGTAACCTGGAAACCATTAACTTAATCACTCCAGCCTTTGTAAATATTTCATGAATATCTTATGAAGTCTACATCAAATGTCACTTTACTATGCAAGTTGTGAAGTATTCGTAATCACAGAGTTTAACACTGGGAGGTAAACTAGCCTACATTCAGCTGACCCGTATTTGTGTAACCTGGAGCGGTTGGACATTCCCACTAGCAAAAAATGAGAAATCATCTGCAAAGGTTACATCATAAAACAAATACATTTTTATGAAACAAAAATTATTTGCTTGACCATGTTCTGACTTTTTGGCACTGGTAGCCTGTTGACTCAGATGTGATGTGATCAGGTAAGAGATTTGGAGCAAAAACGGCAATGCTTCTTTGCGATGGACTTGTTGGACTTTGACAAGTTGTTGTCATTCTGTCTTCCACATTCATGAAAGGTTTGGTATGAATGTTGAGTCATGTCTCATGAAACAGTCATGAATGCTTTATGTGCAGTTTATGACAGCTGCTATGAATGTGTTATGAACTCACCCGTCAAGTGTTACCAAGAATTGTGCAAATGAATCTATACCACCTGTGAAAAGATGTTTTCCTTTTGTTTAGCACGGGAAAACCAATAGAGTTTGGGGTTTTTGAATGGCATCTGTCTTAACTGTTTTGGAAAAGGGTGTGAAAAACGTGTGAACCCAATGAAAATGTGTGAACACATTCGCTAGAGATGACGTCTGCTGTGCAAAGAAGGTGTTAATGAAGACCAAGTGGATGCCAGGTTCCTTAAGCAGGTCAAAGCAATCGAGAAAAACTGTAATTGTATTCATTCCTCCTGAGATATAATTGACATTTAAGACAGTAAGCACCTAGACAAGAAAAATTCATTGAAATACTGTACAACTTGTCATTTTTCATTACAGTAAACACTTGATCTTTTTTCAGCTTTTGTACTGTTTTCTTCACCAAATAGGCAATACAGTACTTTCTTTAAATGTCCTTAGATCCATATTTGTAAATAGCCACATAGAACAGACTCATCCATCTGGAACCGATCCATTGAAGTGTTGCTTCAGAAGGCTGGGCCTAATCAAAAAATGCTTGCATATGATTGAATAAGCCACTTGTCCGTCATCTATTGACGTGCTACTTCAACCACTCACATCAAAGCCAACCCGTGACGCTAATAACAGACTCACAGTCGCTTCTACGCTATGTCACATCTATGAAACTCCCGCCCTGCGTCCTGATTGGCTAAACCATAAAGTTGGTTGGAGAAATCACTCTCAATGGAAGAGGTCCCAGATGGATGTGAGTGAAGCTAGGCGGAGCTAAGCGGAACGCCATTCATCTGGCTAGGGTCAGGTTAGCGAAATATGTAAACCAAATGAAAACAGGTGAGCATATTTGCAAGAGATGACTTCTGCTGTGCAAAGAAGGTGTTAATGAAGACCAAGTGGATCCCAGTTTCTTTAAGCAGGTCAAAGCAATCGAGAAAAACTGTAAAGGCAAATGAAAACATCTGCCTCTGAGTCAAACAATATGTATCCAATCTTTACTTTAAATCCTCTTAACCTTTTTTTCCTTTCACATCCATAGGGTCATCATCTGAACTTCATTTCCTTCGGGCTATCATCTGTGATAAGAAAATAAAGAGATATAGATATGCAGACAGTGTTCATAGTGGTGTGGTGATTATACAAGGAAAGTAGCATATTTTTTATCCCCTGCCATTTATGTTTCTTATCCCCTGATTCTTATTCTCTATATGCCCCCTGCCAGCACACACATACACACACGCGCGCACGCACGCATGCATGCAGGCACACCCCCCAACACACACATACACACAAACACACACAGACACTCTCCTGTCTGCACTGTCTACATATGGTATTTATGTGCTACTAACAGAACAACCCTTTCAGCTGTATATTGAAAGCTCTGAGCCAGACACCATCCCTTGATATGTATTTTGAATGAAAAAACACCAACAGCCCTGTCTGAAAGACCCTTGAGTCTTGGAAGTTGCAACATGTTGACTTATTTAGCAACACATGTGCACACCACATCAGTTTTTACTTAATCCTGTCCCGTCCCTGCCTCAATCTCACAAAATCATGCAGACGCAACAGAACCTTTCTGAAGTATAAAACTGGCAGAGTAAAGGAGATTAAGCTATATGATCTCCCCAATTCTAAGTACTGACACAGAATTATATGCTGAATATTAATTTGCAAACAATGAAAAATGCAAAACCCTTGTCTATATAATCTCTCTCTTACTCCTTCTATGTCTTTCATTCCCTCTCTCCATCTCCACCCCTCTCTCTTTCATATTAACTCCCTTTGGCAACATCATGATCCCTGGGTGAGGTTTTTTATAACCAAAAATCATAACTGTGTTGCATTATTGATACGGCAGCTCATTAACCATGAGCCTGTGAGGAAGACTGGGGGACTGTGGCTGTGCATCACCTGTTGGAATCTGGAGAGCCGCAGGACACAGGTCACTGGCACTGGTGAAAGATATTTGGCTTGACAGACTATAGGGCTGTTCACACCACAAACAATAACTATGATGATAACGACAAAATAAAGTATTGTTCTAATATAAATGACAACGTCCACACATAAACTATAATGATGACGACATGAAGAACAATATCATTGGGGATCACTTTCAGAGCGATTTTGAGAACAATAAAAAGCTGACACAATCAGAATCCATTAAATTTTAGACATCACATTCAAAACACAAAGAGAGACTTTCTGGTGTGAACGGTCCTTATCTCTATGTCTATCAGTACTGGTCCAGGAGCTTCTTTAAAGACCTAAAAATCTCTCCTGTTATATAAGGCACTCAAAAGCAAATGATGAAATTACAAGAAATGACATTGGGTAGCAGGGGTGGTAATCTCTAGGCACCTCATGATTTGATTTGATTCCAATTCAAAGAGATGTACAGTTTGATTCTAAAATGGCTAGTGATGCATCTCGATGCATCAAAAAAATATTTCTATACATGATTTGTTTTTATTTCTGTGTGACTACGTGCTACTTTTAAGATATAGCTTATTTGTAATGATCAACATTGAATGAATATCCTTCCAAGCTATTTTATTAATGGGAGTGATTTGAAAACATAAAAAGGTCTTCTAATTCACAAATAAATGAAGACGTCTCTGTTATGGGCAATGAGAGTACCTGACACACAGACACAGACACACACACACACAAACACAAAAACACACGCACACACACACATTTTTTTTCCCGCCATATCACAATCAAAATAGTTTTCAAATATAACAGTTCTTGTGTAAGAACGGGAGCTGATTCGATGCTCACTTAACATCCAGGTGGGCAGTAACTATATATAGTAGGGGGGATTATCAACAAAAAAGGGCCTGATCGTTACGCGGTGGATAGAAGCACCAAAATTGGTACAGACACTCTTTATGATGTATCTCATCATTTGAGAAGGGATGCCCAAAATTTCTGGTTCATTTAGGTCATTTTTCAAATCCAAGATAAGGCCACCTAAAACGACCCAAGGATAATAAAACATTACATAGTTGGGCATCATGGTTTATTCTGCTACTTTATTATTTTACATTTAATATATATCAATGATCTCAGGAAGGACTTGTTTTCTCAAATATGTCTCTCAATGAAAAATATTCCTCCCACACAGGCTGCACTGATACAGCATTCAAATAGAGCAGTGTACCAAGCTAGCATTTGGTCCAAAGGTCTGCAGGCTACCCAGTCAGTGCCTTCTCCTGAAAAATATGGATGACCAAATTAGATGATTTTTGGACACCTTTATGGACACTTTTACCAGAGGCAGCCAAAGTATGTAGAGAACCTCTTAAATGTGGCAGCAAAGGTGAGCCTCTCTGCTCTCGAAAGTGCCGATGCCAGGATGCTGGGTTGCCTTGCACAGTATTATGCCAATGTGCATGTGAATAGATGCAAATATGCAGTATGTAGACTAGGACTAATGTAATCTAGTGTGGTGTTTTTACTGTGTCTTAAGTTGCAGGGGACATGTGTGCTTAATTGTATGTTTTTTATGAGGTCTGCCTGAGGTACTTGAGTGTCTGTGTTTATAGTATCCTTGAGACAATTGGTGGATATAGCCATAGTGTAGACATATTGTCTGCTTAAAACAGAGACATATCTATGACACTTATACCTAATTTTATGCTTTTAGGAGGTTGTTTAGGTGGCCTTGGAAATAGCTGCCAATTGTGTGGATAGGCAGTGCAGCCTTTTTTCAATTTCTTTAAAAATTCACTTCCCGTTTGAGATTTCTTGGAGTAATCTTCCAGGATAACGTAGACCCAAGGGACATATATCAAATTTCAAGCTTTTAGGAGGTTGTTTAGGTGGCCTCAATTGAATCAGCTGTCAATTATATGGGTGGCCATTTTGAATTTCTTCAAAATCTTCCTGTTTGAGATATGTTTGGTCACCCCTTCTATGATGTCTTAGGGTCACCCAAGGAATATATAAGCTTTTAAGAGGTTGTTTAGGTGGTGATAGAATTAGCTGCCAAATTTGTGGCGAGGAGCGCAACATTTTTCAATTTCTTTAAAAACTCACTTCCTGTTTGAGATTTTTTTGGGGAACCCCTTCTAGGATGTCTTAGGATCACCCAAGGAGCATACATACCAAATTTCAAGCTTTTGACAGGTTGTTTAAGTGGTCTTTGAATTAGCTGCCAATTTCGTGTCGGGGAGCGCAGCATTTTCAATTTCTTTAAAAACTCACTTCCTGTTTGAGATATTTTTGGGCATCCCTTCTAGGATGTCTTAGGATCATCCAAGGAACAAACATAACAAATGTCAAGCTTTTAAGAGGTTGTTTAGGTGGTGTTTGAATCAGCTAACAATTTTGTTGCGGGGAGTGCGGCATTTTTCAGTTTCTTTAAAAACTCACTTCCTGTTTGAGATATTTTTGGGCACCCCTTCTAGGATGTCTTAGGATCATCCAAGGAACATGTATACCAAATTTCAAGCTTTTAGGAGGTTGTGAAGGTGGCTTTTGAATCAGCTGTCATTTGTATGGACGGCCATTTTGAATTTCTTCAAAATCTCACTTCCTGTTTGAGATATTTTTGGGCACCCCTTCTAGGATGTCTTAGGATCACCCAAGGAACATATATACCAAATTTCATGCTTCTATCCACCGCGTAACGATTTTTCACATAATCTCCCCTACTAATATCCACTGCAGTAGAAAAGACTCTCTATGCAGAGACGCTGGTGCCAAGAATACACAAGACTATCTCCTACCTTCACATCACCTCATTCTTTCTCCGCCAGCAGAGAGGCTTCTCAGGAAGAGAGATTGATGGAGCACATACAACACTTGCTCACTTCCTCCTCAGCTCTGGCATAGGCTGACATATGCTGCTGAACTCTGGCATCAATGAAGACCCGAATTCTCCAGTAAAGAAGATGAAGCTCTTCTCTTTGGGAGCAGAAGGGCTTTGGTGTTGTTCCTCAGAGTCCTCTCCTCAATGTTTTGTGCTGCTTTTGGCTTTCCACTTCTTCCACTCTCACCTCTTGCTGTGGGTAATATACAAAAAGAATAGACTACCACAAGAGCCTTAACATGTTTAATTCACAAGCATCACAACTGTTGATTATAAGTGAGCTTCACAAGCCAAACATGACTATAATCCCAATTCTAAAACTGATAGTTTCGGTCCTTGATTGTGATTGGCTGAATCACGTTCAATGCCGTTGTAAAATGCAGCGTAAACATACACCTTGACCGCATTTCGTTCGATATTACTGCACTACCATAAGTTGATACAAAAGTTAAAGTAGCTGCGTTTTGACTTTGCTTGGCAACCATTCAGATAGAGGAAATATATTGGCGAAAGAGTGATTATCTATGAATAAATCGGTTCCATTTCTAGTTGCTGTGCCTTTACTTTATGAAACTTTTATGAAAGGTATTTATAGTAAGAGTTTTAGAGAAGCAATAAGCCGCTCAAGTCTGTAGGTTACACTAAATCTACAACAGCTAAGGGGGGTTTTAGGCACTCCACTAGTGCATCGTGCCTAACAACGCCCCTTAGCTGTTGTAGAATCAGTGTAACTTACGGCCTCTCAGGGCTTATTGCTTAAATGTAAGTGTGCAGGTCAATTAATGTGACAACAGATGGCTTGTTCATTAAGTGGCACACCTGCTAAGGTCATACACTCTTCAAGTATTCTTGCCGCCATCCATGCCACATCTGTTTGGAATAGAAGCTCAAGTATGCTTTTTTCACACTTTGGTGGTAAATGTCAATTTGGTAAATATATTTATTATGTATTCATGTCAAACATGGCCAGTCTAGCAGAGTGGACTTTACCTGGATCAATTATCTAATCATTTTCTGACCCAACCTAATTGCATAAAAGCAGGTACATGGCACACCATACTGTTTGAATGCAGGGTGCCCCAGATTCCCACAGCAATAGTAGACAATAAAGTATAGGACACCATAAATGCCGCTGTGTAAGCCACTAGTATTAACTCCCTCGATTGCAATCACCTGCCCGATGTTAACCAATAAAAATCTTTTCATTTCTCCAACCACAGCAGTCAAGGGGGCAGTTGTAGGATTAATGTCAGCCAAAGCAACCATTACAATGTGGAATGAGACACAAAATGAACTGTAAGATGATACTAAAGCATTTTACAAAAATTTCCCCTAAGGCTGTAGATTTTTTTATTTAAAATAATCAATCAAGTGAGTGACTGGACCTTGCAAATAATGTGCACTGGGCTTCTATGGATGTGGTGGGTAGTACTCTTTTGTAAGTGTCTATCTCTCTGTCCCTGGTCCCCTCCCAGAAAATTTATTTTTCGGTCCTGTTAACTTTATGAAGACTGTATTCCCACATTTAATTGACTCAACTTCAGTGGATGGTGCAGGGAATAGCAGCCTCTCTCAGACAGAATTTCAAAACAAAGAGTGCTGCGGGAGACAGACTGTCTCTCGCTCTCCCTCTCTTTCACTGCTGTCAAGGAAAGTCCACACAAAAAATATCATATGTTTTTTACACTGGACCAGATACGCTGCACATGAAGAAATATGGGTAACACTTTACTTGATGGGTGAGTTCATAACACATTCATAGCAGCTGTCATAAACTGCACATAAAGCATTCATGACTGTTTCATGAGACATGACTCAACATTCATACCAAACCTTTTATGAATGTGGAAGACAGAACGATGACAACTTGTCAAAATAAAAGTCCAACAATCGCAAAGCAGCATTGTCGTTTTTCTCTCCAGCCTTATGTAAATAGTTCATGAATATCTTATGATGTCTACATCGAATGTCACTTTACTATACAAGTTGTGAAGTATTCATAATTACTGAATTTAACACTGGGAGGTAAACTAGCCTACATTCAGCTGACCCGTATTTGTGTAACCTGGAACGGTTGGACATTCCCAGTAGCAAAAGATGAGAAATCATCTGCAAAGGTATCAAAACAAAATAATAAAATTTGTATCATAAAATATTTTTATGAAACAAAAATTATTTGCTTGACCATGTTCTGTCTTTTTGACACTGGAGTAGCCCATTGACTCAGATGTGACGTGATCAGGTAAGAGGTTTGGAACAAAAACGGCAATGCTGCTTTGCAATTGTTGGACTTTTATTTTGACACATTTTTGTCGTTCTGTCTTTGACATTCATGAAAGATTTGGTATGAATGTTGAGTCATGTCTCATGAAACAGTCATGAATGCTTTATGTGCAGTTTATGACAGCTGCTATGAATGTGTTATGAACTCACCCGTCAAGTAAAGTGTTACCGAAATGTTCTTGAAAATTCTTTCTAAGTTCACCTTGTTGAGTCCTGCCTTTTTAAACATGTTGCGTGTACTGTATGTGTGTGAGGTGTCTGTGTGATAGAGAGAGAGAAAGAGAGAGTGAGTGAGTGAGTGAGTGAATGAGTGAGTGTCTGTCTGTCTGTCAAGGGGACAGTTCTGGATACTCACTGTGTCATTTCCAGGATAGTGGTCTAATGCTCCTCTCTATCCACCTCTTATCATTATTGCCTTCATATCAGGATCCTGGAGCAAATGTTATGTAATTCACCCCAAGGCAAAGATTAAAGCTACACTCTCCCTTTAACCTGCTAAGCTGAGAAAGCATGGAGATAGTCTCCCTTGGGGATTAATCATTCAGCCCACTAGATTGGTCAGAGCTAGATAGGTGATGATGATGATGATGATGATAGTGATGAAGATGGGAAGATCACAGGATCATATTCTTTTGACTGATCTTTTCAATTGCAAATGTGATTATGTGTTTTTATCATTTTTATATTGACAGAACAGTGTTAATAATGAAATTATAATAATCATATATATTCAATTATATAGCTTTCTGGATTTTATTTGGCAAAACAGTTTCATGTTTTCATTTCAAGTTGACCTGTCACAGCAGTTAACCATATCTGATTATGCTATACTATTACATCACTGCCCACTTATATTTATAATGTTCTTTGACATCTGCTATTGAAAGATTATGAGAAGCAGGGTTCAAGCAGAATGTTACTGTAAATATCTCACTTTGAAAACTTAACAAATCACGACTCGTGGCTATTAAAGGTTCCTGTTGCTATTGGTATTGTCATGGTTTATTTTTTCCTTTACATGGATTTAGTTTCACAGCACCTCTGTCACTCTGTTAATACAGTTTTTCTCGATTGCTTTGACCTGCTTAAGGAAACTGGGATCCACTTGGTCTTCATGAACACCTTCTTTGCACAGCAGAATTCCTCTCTTGCGAATGTGTTCACACATTTTCATTGGGTTCACACATTTCTCAAACCCTTTTGCAAAACAGTTACAGTTTTTCTCGATTGCTTTTACCTGCTTAAGTAAACTAGAACCCACTTGGTCTTCATGACTACTTTCTTTGCACAGCAGAAGTCATCTCTTGCGAATGTGTTCACACATTTTCATTGGGTTCACACATTTCTCACACCCTTTTGCAAAACAGTTAACACAGGTGTCATTCAAAAGCCCCAAACTCTATTGGTTTTCCCATGCTAAACAAAAGGAAAACATCTTTTCACAGGTGGTATAGATTCCTTGCATAAGTCTGAATTTCTGATACATCTGTGTGAAACTCCTTTGCACAATTCTTCAATCAGCAATCATTCATTCTACATAAGAGATGTCTGTTGCTCTGATGTGTGTTGCTATTTGCAAGTATGGATCTAATGCACATTTAGACAAAGTACTGTATTGCCTATTTGGTGGAGAAAACAGTACAAAAGGTCTTTACTGTATGTCTATTTCGATGAAAGTTGTAGTTCAATGAAATTTACAGTATCTTGCTAGGTGTTTGCTGTATGTCTTACATGCCAATGACAGTTACATCTTGGGAGGAATGAATAATTTGTTTTTTTATTCAGTACATTTTGTCTTTTCAGAGTTTTTTTTCTGATACCAGAAAAATGAGAAAGTAATGAAACAGACATAGCAAAAATGCTCATTTTGAGAACTAGATTTTGCATTTTGTTGCCCAGTGTATAATGATTGATTAAAGAGTGTTTATGAATTAGCAACAAGTTGTAGTGTTTGAAGCCAAGATTTACTTTTGCTGCATGTTTTAAGTGTTTTGAGAGAGTAACAACCTTTTGCAAGCAAAATGTGTCATTTTGTCCACAGTGCTTTTGTTCAGACACGGGTGTTAACTGTTTTGAGAACGTGATGTCAGAGTTGACACAAAACGATCGAGAAAAACTGTAATATGCTCCTGAAGAGGCCCTGGCCAGGATTTACTTGAAGGTCACACTAAATGATTCAACAGTACAAATTGAATACTGAAGAAAATAGGGGAAAGAAAAGGCTCAGCCTTGGCCAGACTGGTCAAAACAAATATTTCATAGACAGTGATCAATGCAGATTCATTCCTTTTGAAAAATAAATTCAAATTTCCCTACACATGCAGTGATGCTATACACTTGCAGTTGAATACATGTAAGTGCCCATGAAAATACTGACAAAAGGTCTGCTCTGTTCACATTACACAATAGACATATTGGGGACTTTTGTGAGATGTTCTTCTCCCAAGGTTTGCATGTCTCGTCTCAGCCAAATATACATGAAAGGGCATCCAACAACATCCACATTAACCTGCATGACAAGGGCAGCTATAATGTACAAAGATAGAAACTACAAGAGTAGGTAGGTCTCAGGTAGGTTTTAAGAGAAAGTGTGCAGTGTGTTTGCAATATTTTTTTTAAATTAATCTATATGAAGATACGTTTGCATAGACGAGAAGCAATTTCATTTGATTTACAATGAAATGTTAGCCTGACAAGCCAGACCCACATCAAGTAGGGTCTGGGAACTCACCGCAGTGCTCATTCCGAGGGGCGGGATTAACAGTTGTCTTTCAAATTCCCTCTGCATGCAATAGGATAGCGCTACAACTCATGAGTCCCAGGCGTTTTCCCACCAGCGGAGCTAGTTGGCTAAATTATCAAACTTTTGGCAAATAAAAAAAAGCTTAACTCAAGTCGTGCTGTTCACCAACAGCAGCATCCATCTTCTTTGTTTTCAAGTAGCAGGGAATTCACACGGAACCGTCGCAACTCTGCCGTCATTATGTTAAGCCCGCCCACTGACTCTACAGTATACACTGGTAACGACTCTATACAAAGATTGTTAAGGCGGAGCAAGATATTTCATCAGGAGCCACTTCCGGGAACCCGGATCGCACGAGGGGGGGGGGGGGGTCAAAATCCCCCTTTATGCAGAGCAGAGGCAGCGACTGCTCCATTGAAGTCTATGGGCATAGCTCAGAATTTTACCACATATGCTAAGGTCTTGGTTCTATAGAGTTAAGAATGTGAATTTTGGGCACGTTTTCATCGTTTTCATAGACATGAACTACAACGAAGTATCTTGCTCCGCCTTAACAATCTTTGCTCTATACATGTGATTGGCCAGATCGAAGTTTGATTTTTCCAGCTCGCAAGGCAACTGAGAGTTGCTAGACTACCCTGGCTGCAAATTACATTTGCTGCCGCTAGGGTGTGTCTAGATCTCTAGGCTAATGAAATGTTACATTGAATGTTACAATAAATGTTTTGGTTGTTGTTACCGTCGTTATTGCATCCCTTATAATGTGTAACAGACGTGATCTTGCGTTGTGTAGTTAGCACCATACACGAGGATTCCCAGTCAAGTATTTTTATTTTGGTAATAGACAATCATTGAACCGTCTTGAATAATGATTGGCAATGCTGCAGCTCTTGCGCAGGCAAGATAAACTGGGCTTTACAATAACAAAGAAAATAATGCAATCATTCAACGGTCTTGAATAATGATTCGCAATGCTGCAGCTAGAAATTTAGAAACACTTATGTTAGCATATACAGTACATCTTACTTACGTAGTAGCTAACCTAGCCTATTACGCAGCCTACATGTCATTATCAAAACAAATACAATGAACAAATACAATTAATGTGCAAATCTCTGATAGGTACATATACATTGATATAAGAACATTTTTGAAACCAAGACAACCATTATTATTAAAATAATCTACAGTGTGCATGTACTCGTGACCTACCTCTTGCGCAGGCAAGATAAACTGGGAAGAGCAAAAAACGTGTCATTCCCATTATAAGAACAAGCTTGGTCACTTAAAGTGACAGAACACAATACACATATACATTTCTGGTGCAGTGGCAAGTGGAAGCATTATTAACCATGTTACAGACGCATAATTATTCCCCAGCGATCGCGATGAATGTAAATATTCTATGTAAATAGAACAATGTTTGAATTATTTTGTCACTTTTTGTAGATAGGCTAGTTGGAACTGCCCACCTCAATGAGCTATGCTAAGCTATGCTAACGGTGGGTGCTTCAGACTGAGTTACTGCACGCACAGAGAATAGAAGGTGTCATCTTACTGTATCTAACTCTGGGGCAGATGGTGAATAAGCTAATTTCCCAAAATGTTGGTGTGTTCCTTCAAGATTCTTTGTGAATATGGACCCTGGTTTCCAGACTGTGGCCTGAATTGGGAAATGTTTCCAACTCTAGCATCGGCATAGACTTTGTTAATTTTGAAATCCCATGGTCGCTGATTGGTCCAGCATCCCTGGTGTCTGAGGGAAACGTTAGTATATTGTCATGTGCCACACTAGTATCTCAGTGAAATGAAAATAAACGGAGATACTAGACGGATGGCACCTGACCAGGCTAATAGCCTTTGATACTTATTTTGCTTGTGATATGTCTTGTAGGCCTAACACATGAAATCTCCTAGACATGTGAAAAAGCCTAGCTGGAGTGGGTCTTTAATGTTCATGCTGGCCATTTGATAACTTGATAGCACTTAGCGTGATAACCTAATGTTGTATTGATTTAACATGTTATTAACCAGTAACACTTAAAAACAGAACTTAAGGATTGATACAGAAGAAATGGAAATGTGTCTGCCAACCTAGACAGAAATATGAGTTCTTAGGTCCCCCATAAAATTCCTGAACTTGCAAAATAGTTCTAATAAACAGGTAAACTTTGGCAGTTGTTTTTCTATGCCATGAAGTAAATAAGACAAGTAGAATGCTCAAAACAGCACACCAAACAGCATTTTTAACTAGAAACATTTCTCTGTCTTTGCTAGGCAAATGCCACATATCAAAAGTTCAGCGTTATTTCTAACTTTACAATTCTAGAAGAGAATAACACATCAGTGTGAAACATTGCCACAGCAACACTATATTCAGATAAAGAGATATTAAAAGTCACTACATGTTATTAAGGCGGCTGAGAGAAGCAATGCTGCAGGAAAGTGACAATATCAGCCTTAATTTACTACTGAACTTCTGCTACAGCAAATGGTTGACATCTGTTCAATTTTCTCTCACAAGAATCTCTTATCTTTTCAAAAATAAATGAAGAAAAAAAAGAACATGCAATGAGAGCTTAATTGCTTTGTGGCTTGTTAAGGTGCCTCACATTAATTACACTTTGAGCACTAAAATGTTTGTAATTGTCTTTGAGGATCAAAACTATGTTTAAACGAGCCAATTTCTTGTGTGAACGGCTTCCAAAAACATCAGTGTCTGAAGATGGGCTCTCTGTACTATTTTGCGTTGCCTTCTTTGTGCCCACCTACTCTTTCATCTGACAGATTGCAATGCATTTTTTAAAAGAGCTGGCAGGAAACGGGGCATCAGGCATTCTGGGTGAACTAAGAGCTTGTTTCTTATTCCTGAGAAAAAAATAAATAAAAAAATTAGCTCGCTGGCAACCAGTATTTGGATGCGTAATTACTGACCATTTTCATGGGTCCTTCCTGATGATATGGTCTTTACAGATTATTTTCTGTAAAGTGGCAATGTGTGTGTTATTACCGTGGCAGACAAATGATCCCTGATAACCCTTAGCTGTTTGCTTAAAGGGACACCAGGCAAGCCTGACGCTTTTTCTCTACGAAACTCCCGAAACTCCCGATCTGAAGCTCTTTTCCTTTTCTTTGTGTCTTCCGTCAAGGGTTTTCGCTGCTTTTTCGCCGGCTCTGCCATTATACACACGTTTGCAACAATCTCTAGCGTTTCGTTAGCCTGCCTCTGTGCTGTAAACTGATCCTGCTTCGGTCGGCGGGTAGGATGCACCGAACTTGCAAGTGGGATATTCTTCCTACAGGCAGTAGGGGCGGGCGAGAGAGCCTTCATTCGCCCCGTAATGAGTCATTTAACCATATACCGACTTCCGAAGATGATTAATTAACACGAAAACGTTGCCTGGTGTCCCTTTAACCTTATAGCACTCTCTACACACCCTATTCTAATGGAGACCTACTCATAGGTCATCTATGGTGCATAATCACTAGAGCCATGTTGACCAAATTCAGTGTTGAACAGAAGACAAATGTTTTTCTTATGATGAATAACAATGTTAATACCAGAATGCTGAATCCCCACAACTTTGGCTCTTGGCAGTTCAATAATCCTTCCACGGTTTCATCATACCATAGTACTGTGAGTGGGTTTTCTGAATGTCTCTGCCTGCTCTGGTTGTGCTATCCCAATCCCATGGTGAAAGAGATAGGACTAATACTAATCACATTACATTCATTAATGGGATAATTGAATAGGCAATTGTGTATTGTAATGTTTGTTAAACAATTATTTGTTTATTACTCAAAACTAATTCAACTCGTATTCATAATACAGAAAGACATGTATGCCCATGAAATATTTGACATGACAAAGAAATAGCTACATAGTGGCAATAGTAAACCTCTTAACAAATTATTTCCTAAAGGATGCATATAGCAGTCTAGATGCATATAGCAGTTTTTCCCTCTGGCAAAAACTGCTATATGCATCCCCAGCACAGTTTCCATTGGGATTACTGGGTGGGTGAATCTCACGAAGCCTGTCAAACTGACATCAAAATATTTCCTACCTCATTTAATTGATTTTGTCATTTTATTGACTAAATAGAATGTGAACTTTTATGTTCCGGTAAAAGTATTAGAGTAAAACAATTTAATACTTAATTTAATACTTCATAAAACTTCATTTTATGGTGGCATGATCCAGAATAATTCTCATTACCGATATAGTAAATAACGGGAGACTAAGAAACTAAGACTAAGACTAAGACTAAGAAGAAAACAATTTTTTTTCATTTACACAATTACGCACATTAAATGAACAGTGCAGCAGTCACATCCATGGTCCCTTTCTCCAGTTGATCTTCCTCTTCTCCACATCATGCTAGTTCATCCATTGGCCTTGTTTTGCTCGAGACACACTGTTGAACGTCTAGTTTCCTTCTCTTCTCAAAACAAGCTGGTTACATAGTATCATAATATCATAGTTACTATTAAAGCTGCAGTTGGCAAGTCTGACAGATTGATCCAACTGTTCTTAAAAACTGCAGCTTTAATAAACTATTGTTTTCGGAAAATATTACCTGGGCATGTTCACTACAGCTTCATGAGAATCACCCGGGTATGAGTTGGAGGGAGCTCATTTGGAGGGATTTTTTTTTATTTTTTAGGCTATCCCAACTAGCAAGCAGCGGGGGGATATAGGACAGTGCATTTCAAATGCAACAACATTAACATGGCAACATAACCATAATGCTGTACATTTTTGGACACAGTTACCGGTAATTAAATTAACATTGTCAATAATATGCTTGACCTACGAAACCCTGGATTTTTTGGTGTATATCCAGAAAATGTGCGCTTATTTTACTAAATCGTGTGCTCATTTTACTGAATCGTGCACTCATTTGACTAAGTGCTCTCATATAATTTTTTGTAAAATGAGCACACAATTTTGTAAAACGTGCACACAATACAGTAAAATGTGTGCACAATGACCACAATTTAGTAAAACGAGAGCACTATGTATTAAAACGAGCACAGAATTGACTAAATTGTGCTCACAATCTAGTAAAATGAGACCACAATTTAGTCAAATGAGACCAGGGATGTAGAGGAGGCTAAAAGCAAGTAAACACAGTTTATCCACCTCTGAAATTTCAGAAATAAAGTTGATCCACCTCTTATTAGAGTTTATCGACTTGTCAAAAGAGTTTATTCACCAATTGCAACTTTTAGCATTCAAAAATTACACTGTATTATCCACATTCACAATATGTACAATCATCGACAGACTAGGAACCATTTAATACTATTGGTATTGTTAACACTGGACAATAACCTCCACCATCATCAAACATGTTCTGAATGGCTTTTTAAAAAAATCTGATGACGCAGTCCATCTCACCGTGATCACAGAATTCATAGTTTACCCACCTCTTATTTTACCACTACATCCCTGAATAGAGTCCCGAAGTCTGACGTAGCGTTTCCATGACGGCAGAATCACTGGATCTAAACAAACTTTCGAAGTGGCTTAAATAGAGTATCGAAGCCATAACGTAGCGTTGTCAAGGCAGCGATATCACTGGATCTAAACAAATCAATCTACCATTAGAAATCACCATAGCGGTGGCTTTCTTAATCTATTTCAATAATTTTACAACGTTTCTAAGACGTTAGTATATTTTTTTACACTGTAGGAATCACATACTACAACATATATTCATACCAACACGATCAAATTCGTGACTACAGTTTTATTTTAACATGGGTTTCCTCCGTAAAAGAGACCTGCATGTAACTTCACAGCATGCGGTTAAAATCCTTAAATTCACGGACGTGTTTTGGCTTTATCTTTTTGGCAAAAAACGTCACTCTTAACAGCCTTTTTCTTTCTATTACACCTGCCAGGGAATCCGTGTTATGTGGCTAAGCTGCTGCCTAGCAGGTAAAACACGTTTAAATGGGTATATTTATTTTTATTAGCTAGAAATGATGCCACATGTCTACATTCAATGCTATTTAAGCCACTTCGAAAGTTTGTTTAGATCCAGTGATTCTGCCATCCGTTTGCCTCCATGGGACCTATCTTTCCAAAAAATTTGAACGGCAGTCTATGGCGAAAAAGAAATTATTTTCTGGTCCCGGTTGACTTGTGCCTTGAATTACCCATATGATGTTTGTCAATTTTAAAGACAATTTTTCATGTAAAGACATTTGCAGTTTGTTTCGTAACTATTGAATTACAACATTGTGAAAGATCGTAATTCCAACGACTACAAACCCATCAGTCACGCTAGTGACGTTAGCTCATTCACAGCCACACTAGATTGTACAAGCATACCAGCAACAGGTCTTAATTGGGCTTTCCTTGCCGAAGAAAATACCATGAGTCAGAGGAAAGTTGTATTCGTCCATAGACTGTACATTACATACTGTTAAGTGACATAGAAGGCAGCAAGATGCAACCGTTAACTAGCATAACAGCTCTTATCGTTTCATTACGTTGGTGACGTACATCATTCGAGACGAGAGATGTAGTCCACTGAGTGGATTCGCACAAAACCAACATAACTTTTGAAGTCTATCGAACAACAGTACTTTCTTGACGTGAAAAATTATCTTTTAAATTCACACACATCATATGTGAAATTTGTGGCACAATTCAAACTGGACCAAAAAATAATTGTTATCTCTCCATTAACTCCCGTTCATAATTTTTTTGAAAGATAGGTCCCATGGACCGGAAGTAGAAGGGGCGGGACTTCACCACTCTATTGCATTGAATCAGATAATGTCTGATAGGAAGACGGGCTCTGATTGAATGTAGACATGTGGCATCATTTCTAGCTAAGAAATTGTTTTAAATCTAGGCTATAGCCATTTAAACATGCTTTGACCTGCTAGGCAGCAGCTTACCCACATTACACAGGATTCCCTGGCAGGTGTAATATAAAGAAACAAAA
Source organism: Alosa sapidissima (assembly GCF_018492685.1). Lineage (NCBI taxonomy): Eukaryota > Metazoa > Chordata > Actinopteri > Clupeiformes > Clupeidae > Alosa > Alosa sapidissima. The sequence continues at coordinate 16,433,549 of NC_055975.1, forward strand.
TTCCAGTGGATATTTCACGTTTCTCAAAGACTGGCGGCTGTTAAGAGTGACGTTTTTTGCTTAAAAAATAAAGCCAAAATACGTGCGTGAATTTAAGGATTTTAACCGCATACTGTGAAGTTACATGCAGGTCTCTTTTACGGAGAAAACCCATGCTATAATAAAACTCTGTAGTCACGAATTTGATCGTGTTGGTATGAATACATGTTGTAGTAGGCTATATGATTCCTACAGTGTAAACAAATATACTAACATCTTAGAAACGTTGTTAAATTATTGAAATAGATTAAGAAAGCCACCGCTAATGGTGTTTTTAATGGTTAGATTGATTTGTTTAGACCCAGTGAAATTGCTGCCTTGGCAACGCTACGTCATGGCTCCGGACTCTATGAGACTGGGCTCCTTACTTGAAAGATACTTACAGCAGCGGTCCCCAACCACCGGGCCACAGGACATTCCTAACCGGGCCGTAGCCTACGACATGAGTTTAAAAAAAATGCATGCAAACTAAACTAAATTTAATTCGCAATAATGTCACGTTTTTACATGGCATAGGCCTATATGCAGTTGTTTGATTGCACGCATGTTTTCATTTTGCAAGGTCTATTTTCTTACGTCTGTCTGTCCCGCCTTCAACACTTTTACATATTGCCTTCAGCGCTGCGCAGCCTCAGGTCAGCTCACTTCACTTGATCAGTTCTTGGCGAACGGTAGTGTCACACGAAGTTAGCTAAACTGCTAGAATGAGCAACAAAAAACAAGCATCTTTAGCAGGTCACTGGCCAGAGTGTTTGAGTTGCGAGAGCAGAAAAAAAGTCACAGTTAGCTGCACATTTTAGTGATGAGGACTGGGTGTCAAAACTCGCTTACCTGTGTGACATATTCGGGTTGCTTAATGACCTCAACCTGTCACTCCAGGGGAGAATGACGACTGTCTTTAAACTGGCAGATAAAGTCGCTGCATTTAAAGCCAAGCTTGATTTGTAGGGACGACGAGTGGACCGGGGTGTATTTGATATGTTCCAAAAAGTAGTGGGGGTTTTGGGAGAGACTGAGGCAGGGCCCTTTCTCTCGCAGCTGGTGCGCGATCACCTTGTTGCGCTCTCAAATGAGTTTGAGTGTTACTTCCCATCCTTCAAAGATTCACGGCAAACCAATGAGTGGGTCCGCAACCCATTTGTCAATATCCCGAATAGTCCTAACTTGTCAGCGCAGGAGGAAGAGCAGTTGATCGAAATTGCAAATGACGGTGGTCTTAAGAGTGTGTATAAGGAAACCTCTCTGGCGGGTTTTTGGTAACCTGACAATAGCCAGATGAATTTCGCTCCGCCTAGCTCCACTCATCCATCTGGAACCGATCCATTGAAGTGTTGCTTCAGAAGGCTGGGCCTAATCAAAAAATGCTTGCATATGATTGAATAAGCCACTTGTCCGTCATCTATTGACGTGCTACTTCAACCACTCACATCGAAGCCAACCCGTGACACTGATAACAGTCTCACAGTCGCTTCTACGCTATGTCACATCTATGAAACTCCCGGCCTGCGTCCTGATTGGCTGAACCATAAAGTCGGTTGCAGAAATCACTCTCAATAGAAGAGGTCCCAGATGGATGTGAGTGAAGCTAGGCGGAGCTAAGCGGAACGACATTCATCTGGCTATTGTCAGGTTAGGTTTTTGGATCAAAACCAAAGCAGAATATCCCGAGATAGCCGTAAAAGCGCTGAAAACGTTTCCCACCACGTATCTATGCGAGGCTGGGTTTTTGGCAATGACTGGACATTTCAAACACACTGAGGGTGTCACTGTCTTCCATCACCCCCAGATGGAAGCTTCTTGTTGCAGGGAAACAAGCAGGGCTCCCACTGATTATATTCGTAATGCACGTTTAGTTCCCATGTTTTGTTCACATATTTTGTTAAGCATGTTCACACTTATAGATGTAGCTTCAAGTTGTTCAATATTCATAGTTCATATTGTTCAATTTTCACTTCTTCAAGTTCACGTTTTTCACAAGAGATCTTACCTTCACTGTTCATACATAACTGGAGCTAGTTCTCCCCCCCCCCCCCCCCCCCCCCGCCGGTCCGTGAAAAAAAAATAGGAATCGAACCGGTCCATGGTACATAAAAGGTTGGGGACCCCTGACTTACAGGACACTTTCCACTTAAAAAACAATATCTTTGTTTGTCCCTTTTGCAATTGCTGCTGCTAAATTGGTAGCTATTTGCAGTTAGATTTGCTTATTTATTAACATGCGAAGAATGTTTGATTTTTTTGCACAGAAGCTTAATCCAGATCAGTCTACAAGTGTAAACTGAATGCTGAGCATAAGCAGAATGCCGTGCATTAAGAACAGGCTACTTTTAGCAACTGCTCTGCATCTTGAGTGAATGACTAATATATTAATTCATCGTTCTCGGTTGTCACACTCACATGGCATAATAGTGTTTAATTGTGGGGGGCGTTCTCTCTGAACTATAGGGTTCGCCCCAGAGACACTCTGGCATATCAGTGGGTCAAAAAATGCTCAGCTGTCCATCAAACTAATATATCCGAGGAGCCCCACGAGTGAAGTCCCTCCTCGGATTGCAATATGTAAATGAAACTGTTCACCAAGAAAATAAATATAAATGGGTCAGCAGGTTAATATTGCAGGCAAGTAGCAGTCTCTGATGGGCAGCATGTCCCCTAATAGGGGTCCCATGACATATCTGACACCGGGGTTACCGCGTGCATGATGGGTTTATTAAAGAGGAGCTATTTCCCTAATGATGAGCTTTGGTGCACATCCATTATGCTGCCTGTCTAGGCTTTCTTCTTTTTCTCTCTCTCTCCCTCCCATACAAACTCTCTCTCTCTCTCTTTCTCTCTCTCTTTCTCTCTCATTCTCTCTGGCTTTTCTCTCTTTTCATCACCTTCTCATTCTGGCTTGTAATGATTCACGGTGATGACAGAGTGTACGGTGGGGCTGGAGTGGAGAGGCTCTTTTAATGAACAGCCGCGACGCTGTCTTACGTACAGAGGCACCATAATTGCTCTGTCAGGGCTGGTGAGTTCAGAGACAGCCCCCCCGAGGATTCAGTTCTCTCACAAGCTATAGCGCTGTTTGTGGAAAGGGGTTGCACCTAGAGCTCAGTCCTGCCTCCTTTTAGAGTACACCGTTGGAAACACTCTGACTGAGTTGGAGACATTAACAGACAGAGAATTAATAAACAATGCCATTTTAATCCAGTGGTTCACACATGTTTGATGGGAGCCCCCTTTTTGTCTATGAGGAAAAAATGCTAATTGGTTAGTTACAGGCTACTCTGCTTAAAGATCAGCATAATTAATTTGACCGCTAGTTGACCATTGAAGGGTTTGGTTCCTTTTTTTCAACCTCAATCCATGCCCCCTTGTCAAAATTCCAAATTCCTCATGTTTTTAAATATGCTGAATATTACCCTGATGTTTTTCAGCCTAGCAACCATGGTTGAGAACAAACTGCACACAGAAAACTCTTCCAGGCATCTGTGTGTGATCAGTGGACTTGTGACTAAAAACTACTGTATGGTCAGCTTGCTTTGAAATGAAATCAGTGTGTGTGCTAGTGCCACCTGAATAACTGATAACTGAGAGCATACTCGGGGGAAATACTGTATGTGTGTGTGGCCATAATAGAACAGGCCCAAAAAAATACTGTCTCAGTGTTGACCCAATCCACATCATTTGGACTGCCCACAATGAACCCACTGATCTCTTCAATCACAGGCAATGATTTGCTAAAAGGAGTGTTTTCCATCTTTAATAAGATCTGTGCCATCTCATTCACCAAGGGTCAGTGCTCATTACATGCCATTTAGTTTTAAGTGGGTTCTGATGTAATGTGTTACAAAATGTCAAATCTAATATTTGTCAATCTTCTCCCAATAAATTAAGCGGTGAAAAAAATAAGTTCTGACGTCTATGATAGCTTCCCTAAGCTATGGACAATATTTCATCCATACAGTATATTATTGGAGTTTTATTGCAGGGTTATTTTAGTCAAATCTGAATGGCCCCCATTTTATTTTAAAAAACAGACTCCTGAGTTTAATGTGACAATGTCCATACAAATGCTATGCATCAGGTCTTAATCAAATTATGTACATGCATCTAACTTTGCTGTAAACATTGTACCTTCACCAACACAAATTAATAAATGGTAGACCAACAACTCTTACCTGCCTTGTAACCCTTTTTTTTGTTTATGTCTATGTCGGTTGCCATCGTGATAAGCTCTTTTCTATTTATTGGGTGTATTGGGGAGACATTCAAGAACAAGAGTTTGTAAAGCTTCCACTGAGAGGCCAGCAGTGGCAGTCTGTCCACTTGTATTGAGCCAAGATTTTTATTTATTCCTTGTTGACTAGATGGCACTTATCCTTATTTTTCTTGTCTGTGCCCATGTCTTCTGTCCACAGCGGTATAACAATCTCCGATATTGTTTGCAGACGAGCCTCTTGCAAACAAATATGCGCAAGTGTTCCATGCAAGTGGTGGTGCGAGCCACAGGCAATCTGCCGTGAAGAGCCCTTGAGGTGCTCTGGACTTTATGTGTTTTCTGGCTTCTCCACTTACACTGCCCTCAGTTTAACATGTCACAGTGATGTCGACCTCAAGAGACCGTGGGATAAGCCACTCCGGCACAACCTTGTTAAATGTTGAGAAGGAAATCTTTGTATGTGTGTGTACGATGCATTTGTGATTCTTTTGAAATAATTACTTGAAATGAAACACAACGCTGTAGAAGAGGGCAGACATTCCACTGTGCAGGAACTCATTTCATGGATGCACCATTGTTATTAGCTTTATTCACAGTTTGAACTTGAAACACTTCTCATTGAAACACTTCTCTCTCACGCGCGCACGCACACACACACACACACACAAAAACACACCTATGCGCACACACACACACACACACACACACACTCACACACACACACACACACACACAAATACACTATGACTGCACACCCTGGAAGAAAACCAAGCCAAATTCACTAGAGTCAATTCCCAACTCTCCAAACCAGGGGGCAACTCCCCAAACCAGGATCCTCATCCAACATCACAATTTTTCTTGGTTCCTGGTTTTTTGACATTGCTTTGCTGGTACTGTATCTTACTTGAGTTACTGTAAAGCCATCACACTCCTGGTCTAAACAGCATCTGCTAGAATATACATCAAAATGTTCATTTGGGCATCAGGAAGTGTTGCAGAGATCAAGAAAAAAACATTATTCTGAAAATGTCATTTATTTCTATCAAACTGGAAAATATAATGTTAGTCATTCTTAATTTATCAAAAGAACCAAACATTATATTACATACACATACAGTACTGGCAAGTAGATCTATGAATCTGAAATGGCAAGTGTCACACTTCAGTTGGAGCTGACAAATATCTTACTAAGGAGCGTGGATACTGTTACCATGGTACCAAGAGTTTTTTAATGTGCAACCACAAACAGACCCAGATCCAGTTTGTTCCAGCATATATTATTCATCAAAAACTTTGTTATGATGGGACATGAAATGGGTCAGTAAAGTGAGCTGTATCATGGAAATGGGATTCTCCTCTAGGCCAAGAACATCCTCCAAATCTCTCCAGGGGAACAACAGATAATGCCTGAATGCACATACATACAAAGTGTGCCAAGTTAAGTCTTCAACAGACAGTTGACACTATTGAAGGCTTTGGTGGTTTCAGCGTAATGGTAGACTACCCACCTCTCTGTTTTTCAATCACGATTTGCTTACCTCCCCTTTTCGACTCTCTCCTGCCCCTGTCCACCCAATTTGTTCTCTGTATTGACTTTATCCCTGTTTGCAATTATAAGAACCTGTTCTTCATTGTTGGCTGTCAACCCCAAGGACCTCTTGCGGTTCTTAATAGCAAGTGACATGGATACGTGTCTCGGCTCTTACTCTTCAACCGAGTAAGCACTTCTTGCACGTGCAAAAAAACAAAACAAAAAATCAGCCAACCGCAAAGGGGAACAAAATACTGACTTCCCAAACACAGTTCATTAGGCCAGTGCAGGTCTTTCTTTAATGAGATTTTATCTGAATGTTGTAGTCCCTTTTTTTCACAGGGGCAGGTTGGGGCACAGGTCCAAATGCTTCCCTCTCTGGCTGTGCTCAATCAAAGGCCAATTTCACCGTGCCGTTTCCCAGCCGCAGAGGACAGCCTCATCTGTGACCTGTCACGCACTGCGGGTTTGCGCAGCCATTGTTGCTGGCCCTAATGATGGAGAGGCGGAGGCTCGCTGAGGGTCAAGCTTGTTACCTGCTCCTGCTCCTGGCCCAGGTCATTTGTTATCTAAATCAGTGTTTCTCAAAATGTGGTCCGGGGACCACTGGTGGTCCGCAAGCTATCCCAAGTGGTCCGCGAGCAGATGTGGTAAAATATAATATAGAAGAGTTGTTTGCCATATGGACCAACTTGTATGTAAGTCTAAACAGTTCTGCAACGCTGCCTATGTAAGCTATGCCAGTTTAAATCATATAAATCCTCTAACATAATAAGCAAGGTGCAAAGACAATAAGGAAGGTAGTTCAGTGCGTAAGCCTATTGTGTAATAAACTGTTGAAGTAGGTGTACTCTTTTTTTTTAGCTAGGTGGTCCGTGAGGTTTTTTTTTATTGATTAAGTGGTCCTTGGTCTGAAAAAGTTTGAGAAACACTGATCTAAATCATGTCCGTGTCTGAGCCTGTTTTACATGTCATTGGAGGAACCAGCGTGGAAAAAGGTGGTGGGTTTGTCAAGGGGGACACATCAAAGCCCCCGAGGCTACGTGGGTAGAGAGACATAGACTGTATATATAGAATTATTATATATATTCTATATATGAAGAGTTCATATGCAAAACCCTCCAAATCCGTCTGACCACTTTTCTTTTAAATGAGCATTTAAAATCTGGCTCCTATAGGTTTTTGCCTATAAATCGATATTTCATACCAGGAAGATAGTGGTATTTAGTGGGTTTTGAAGTAAAATTATTTGATTAACGTATACTATGTGTGGAGAGCATCCACTCTCCATCTTTATCTCATTTTTGACGTAGGTGGCATTTAGAGGGTTTTGCATCTGAACTCTTCATGTATATTCTAGAAGTATATATATATATTCTATATATACAGTCTATGAGAGAGACATAGACAAGGAGAAAGAGAGAGAGAGAGAGAGAGAGAGTGGGAGAGAGAGAAAGAAAAAAGCAAGACCACAAAACAGATAGGGAGGGAGATGGATGGAGGCTTCGAGAGAGAGGGAGGATCGGAGGGGTGGGGGGGGGGGGCGCTGGTTGATGAGGTCCGAAATGCAGCTCAATAAATCCAACTGTTTACTCCAGGGTTTCATTTGCTGTGGATGTCTGATGGTTTCCCGTGGTTGCCTGACTGCATTTCCCCATCTAACACATATGGGAACAAACAAATTAATAAAATATCAAATGAAACCATGTGGGGACAGAGGAAATTATTAATGTTAATTAATACCTGTGGATGCGATAAGAGGTTATGTATAACGTTCACTATTTTCCCCATGCTGGGAATTTATCATCTCTCTCTCTCTCTCTCTCTCTCTCTCTCTCTCTCTCTCTCTCTCTCTCTCTCTCTCTCTCTCTCTCTCTTTCTCTCTCTGTGTGTTCTGAGCCTGAGGATTTAGAGATGTTTGAGTATGCTAAGCCCGGCTGAAGAGAAGTATTACCAACTCTGTCAACAACCACTGCTCCCTTTGTGTGATGTATAATAGATGAAAATGCATTAATAGCAGCAATCTCACAACTCTGGAACAAGAGACAGTCTGAGGAACATCTATGCATCTTACTGCACTTGAATTTGTGACTGCAACATTCGGACCTCGTCTAACGGATTGACTAAGCAGAGAGACAGAGTAAGACGCAGAGTGCTGACACCGCCTGCTCTGGGAGCGCTCCGCCAGACCCAGGAAGAAGTGTAGACATTATGCTGACTGCTTGGAACCTTGCTCCGCCATGACCTAACCCTCCAAATCCTGACGGGGATCACACCGTCATCTTTAATTCATCAGTGGAGGGAGCTGCTCGTTCTCTCTTTATTTTCCCACACACAGAACCAGACTCACTTCATTACCAAGTCTGGCTCCACTGAGAGACTTTGTGTGTGTTTGTGTGTGTGTGTGTGTGAGAGAGAGAGAGAGAGAGAGAGAAAGTGAGAGAAGTAAAGAAATAGAGGGAAAGAGAGAATCGATAAGCCATACCAGTTGAAGTAGCTGTTTTCTTTCAGAACTTTATCCTTTCAAAGGTATTACAGATAGGAGTACACCTGGAATTCTCTGAATCTCTAACGCATCAGACAGTCCAAGTCAAACCCGATGAGTAACAGATCTGTTAGAAGTGATTGTTCTAAATTCAGCTGTGCCTCCTCATTCTGGGGCCCAAGAGATGATCACTCATTCAGTCTAAATTATTTCTATACCCAGTAAGAGGATGAAAATGGGACAAGAAGATATCAACCAGATAAAAATGTGATGGTCTTGAATTTAGCTATTTTTTGTTTATTCTTCAATAACTCCAATAACTTGTTTTTTCCCTTTTCTTCAGGTAAGCATTTGAAATCTATTTGTAGTTATCATAGCTTGTTCCAGCTCATAGATAGGTAGGAAACTCAGTAAACTTTGTTATGTCATGATGATATGTAGGCTACCAAAAGTTCAGCAGTTGGGTTGTTGGGTTCATCTCAGTTATTCTGTATTCTCAGAATAGAGCACTAGAAGTATATTTCAGCACAATGTTCAGAATGTTTTTATGCTATGTTGCAATTGAGCATCAGGCATTACGTTTCACACAGAAACCTACTTGTTTAAATATTTTAACAGCTAACAGCTGAATATTACCAGAGTCTAAGATCATGGCCCCTGTGCGCTGCTGTGACACAGTAGCATTTTCAGCATTTAGCATTTATTCTTTTAGCAGACGCTTATATCCAAAGTGACTTATGTTATATTACCAGGGCCATTCTCCCCAGAGCAACTCGGGGTTAAGAGGCCTCCCTTGCTCAAGGGAACAACAGTGGAAGCCGGAAATTGAACCCACAACTTTTCAGGCTGCATTGGTATTTCAACTTTCTACTGCGTGCTAGCCCAGCTCCTTAGCCACTACGCTACCACCTCACCCACCACAATAGTGCTGTAGGCCCAAAAAAAGATCCAGGCCGTGAAGGCAGACTATCCCATCTTTGCCTCTTTGTTCCCTCGACAGCTCAGTCCCCAGGTCCTGCAGTGGGGCCTGTCCTCTCAACTGACCAGCCACCCAGGTCTCTAGGATGCTCAAGTTTATTAAGAGGCAGTTTTGGTGGTCTAAAATGGTCCTGATGTCCGTAGCTTTGTTGCAGCCTGTCCCGTCTGTTCTCAGTATAAAATTCCCCAGAGAAATCCTCTTGGTCTTCATCACCCCTTGCCTATCCCTAAATGCTCTTGGTCCCATATCTATCTATATTGCATATCTTTCTATATTTCATTTTCTGGTTCTACCTAAATTTCCCTCTGTGTCAGATTGGCAAACATCTTGTGCCACCAGGTTTTCAGAGTAGAGAGAATAAGAGAATTCTCACTTAAAAGACTTCTTGAAAGGCGAAGATGGCCCTTCAGGAAATGTCACACAGAGACTAACCTACTATTCCTAAAATTATTAATTATTCTATTCTTCAATTATTCTCCATCATGAATGTTATTGTTAATTGCCACGTAAATGTACTCTGATATATGACAAATTTTCAACACCCATCTGTCATTCAAGAGCCCACATTGACACAAATTATCTTGTGACATGTGAAGGGCCTTGAATATCCTCAAACCTTTTTATAGTGTTCCTTGCTTCTTTTATCTTCATTTGAGGATAAACTGTTTTTAACCTCACACTTCAAAACTCATCACTCATATATACTCACTGGCTCTGCACACACACACACACATTGTCTCTCTCTCTCTCACACACTCTCTCTCTCTCTCCCTTCATGTCGTCTCTCTTGTCTCATCCCCAGACGGGATTATTTACCACTCAGCCCGGGATGCGCCTGAGGACTGCCCGCAGCCATGCAGCAATCAAAGCAGGATCATCCATTCACCTGCTCACAAGGGACGGCAGAAAGAGGCCAGGCAATGGAGGGATGGAGGATGCACTGGGAAAGACAGGAAAGCAGGGGAGAGCTGGGGTGAGCTGGAAATTTGGTAAACTGAACCCAGACAAGGGGGACATGATCCTAAAATTGGGGGGACATAAGAAAACTGGAACAGTATATGGAGGAGCCATGTTTGTTTTTCCAATGAGGAAGTGACCCTAATCCACTTTAGGGTCAGTTTCATTTAGCTTTCCAAAAAACGGAAGTGTTGACAGGTATGACTTAAAGAGAACTTCAGAGATTTTCTATTGGGAAAACGGGAGTGTTGACAGGTATGACTTAAAGAGAACTTCAATGGAGATTTCTATTGGAAAAAGCTTGATCCATGTACAGCAAACGGACCCACAGAGGTTAGAGTGAGGTGTTGTGCTAATAGGAGGTGTTCCGTGCTCTGGTTGGAGAACTTATTTAGCAATTGAGAAGCATGGAACGATGAAAAGGGAGAACAGAGGCAGAGGAGATGGCACCCCTCCGTTGTAGCGACATTCACATTTTAGGCTGTCACCATTGGATGAGAACTTCCTGTTTTGAAGCCCCAGTTTTATTTTCTCCTCCAATCATCTTCTCCTTCCTTTAATCTTATGCTAAATTAGAACTGCCATTCATGAAATATGCATGTGGCCTGTCACACAGATTGGCTTTCCGTGAGCGGAAGAAGAAATCAAATTTCGGTCTCATTTCAGTTTTTTTTTTCATTCTCCAGAAAGCGGGTCTGTCACAACTGTTTTCCCAAATACATCAGCTGTCTGCTGTCTTGCTAAATGCAACGTCTCATGATACAAGCTATGAACCTCAGACAGAATGTCATGGTTTAGATGTCAAGCAACCACAGAAAATATCAAAAATCAAAAGTCAAAGATATTTAAATTTCACTCCAAGGGAGTCTTTGCAAGATATGTGTGTTGTATGTGTGTACATGAAGGATGCTGCCATGATTATGGCCTAATATGTTTTTATGAGTGTGTGTGTAAGATACAACATGTTTCTTATTATCTTTGAATAGGTAGTATGTTTGTATGTCAGTGGTATACAAGTTGTATTCTACATGGCATTTTTTATGTTGAATTCTGAAGTCTGATATTTTATCCAATACATTTTTATCCTTCTTATGTTTGTGTATGGTACTCCAGACAATAGCATCTTCTGAGGCAATGCACGTCTTACCTGTTGAGACATTCCAATGGCATCCCCGGTCAGAGTCCAGAGGGGAAAAAGGTCCTCCTCGGCAGAACACGGTGAGTTTTTAAGGCTAAAGTGCTCTCATGTTGGGTGAAGATTCTGTTTCCACACTCTTTTTTGAATTGTTTTGAACTTGACCTTCTCTCTCCCATGGCAACTTCAAATACACAGCGGCAGACATGTAGAGCTTTTTCAGTTACACAGCTGTAGCTCCCCACACATTTCAGAACCATGGACAGCAGCACCCAATGCTGATGAGATGCACCTTGATGGAATTCTATAGTATTTTAGTTGTCTGTATTGCACATGTCACTCTTACACTTGACTTGCATTGTATTTAATATAGCACCACATGTGGCACAAAGTGGTATTACAAGAGAGCCGTAGTAACTTTTAAACTCCAAATAATACCTTTAAAATGTTGTGAAACAGCAAGTCTGTAAAAAAAAGATTCAGGTCACTGAAGTACAAACATGATGGCAATTTGGGAGAAAATGCCTCTATGGGTCAATTTAATTAACGCTACTCATTTTTTTTTTTTTTCTTTCAACTTTGTCTATCGACACTATTCAATCGGCTGTAAAAGTTTTGCCTATTTGAAATGAATGTGATAGGCAAGTAGCTTATGTTGCACAGCTCATTGCCTCCAAAGTGTGCTTTCTATTTTTTAAAAAGCAAATTGCTGTCATGTGTAATTGTCTTTTCAATTTGGTTGCAAAACTGCTGTGATTTGTGCCATCTTTCTCTACCAGACTTCAGATTGCCCATTCAATTGAAAAAAAAAAAAACCTTGTTTTATTCTGTCTGAATGATCTGGGTGTTTTTTGGAATAGCTTACAAAATCAGTGGGAGATATACATATGTTAATTTTGGTTGAATGAATTCAAAGTTGTATGGACAGCATCTTCTTCACCACTACCAACTAACACAGCTATGACATGGCAACCATGCCAGTTATTTTGCCATAGTACTTTGACACTAATGCTATGACAAACATGCATTTTGCTGAAGCATAAATACTTCCTAAATGCCTCCTCTGGATGTATCAGTGTTGGCATAAATGTAATCCCTCTGTGCAACTACTTAGAGAAGAACTCATTAAACATATTAGACAATGAACATTAAGCCCCTCAGTGTGTTTAATTATGCTCAATTATGTTACAGAGGCATAAGACCCAAACTATTCAAACAATGCACACCTTCTGAAGCACGCCTCTCTGGCGTATTTGTTTGGTCTCCTTGGTGCCCCTGGTATCCACATACACAACGTGTGCCTGTCTGGAGCTGATAAAAAACAATGATACCCGGCAATGATGACTCCAAGGGCACACAAGGCCAGCGCATGTGACTGGAATATCAGCCGACGCTCCCATGATCCGCTGACACCCGTGAAGAATGGCTTGCATTCCGACAGCAACGGTGATGCTCCGGCAGCAGCGTGCCGTGTATGTGTGTGTGTGTGTGTGTGTGTGTGTGTGTGTGGTATGCATGTGCGCTGGAGTGGGCGGCCATCCATAAAGGCGCTGTCAGATAGCGGCGGTGCTCATTTGCGCTTCTGTTTATTCTGATTAGGGGAACGCTGGTGGGTGTCGGATCGGATTTCGCCCCCCTGGCCCTCAGGTGTTCCCTACGACAGCCACAGCAGAGATATGGGAGAGGGTGGACAGTGGATGTCCTGTGTTATGGCTGCAACAGTTTTCAAATAAGTGATATGAGGATCCAATCATTAAAAAATAATAATGAAAACAAATCTGAGGTGAACTAGGTCACCTGAAATGGGCATCTACAAAGCTACTTACAAAAACAGTATTGCTTATGTTAAATTGTTATGAAATAGCATGCTGGACTGCTTTTTGTTCTCAGTTTTACAGGAAATCGCACTACGTGTCCAGTTAAATGTTAAATATTTTTTTGATTTCCTGTTTGACTGATTTCCTTTGTCCAATTCTCAAGAACATCCGTACTGATGTTTAACCAAAATTACTTCGGATTTAATTCCTCATTTGTCAGTGAAGGTCATACGAGTTGTTTTGATTGATTTGGGTGGGTTATATCAATACCCTTATTAACTCTGTCAGTAGAGGAGCTACAGCTAAGCTGAGCCTAGAAATCTACTATAACAAGGTAGTAATTGCCTTGTTTGCAGACACTGTGCAACGAATGACAGCTAATTCAGGTGCAGCTCAAGGAATGCATCTCACTGTTGTAGTAAGTAACCCTTTAAATGCTTATTGTAGCATTGTCATAATCCAAAAACAATTGAATTAGGATAATGTTGGCATAAAAAGGAAAATAAAACATCGCCCTAAACCTCTGTTGCTGAAACACACTGCCAGGCTTGGGTCTCATGTATGGACTAATGGTTCAGTATGTTCATTTGCACTCTGGTGGGGCGTCAATATTCTATTGAACTATTACAACCTCTTGTTTACACCTGCGAATTGGAAATCGATTATTGACATGGCTAATTAGGTAGCAGAATGCGCATGCAGAGTCTATGCAGACATATTGAGATGATACTGACAGCAAACTGATTGGCTCAACATGCGATGACAAGGCTCTTTGTGGGGCTTTTATGGCTATATGAGTGGATGCTGAATTCGATTTCTGAACACAAAACGGAGATGCTTCGCCCCACTGGCCTATGCACAGGAGGCCATGGTAATTGGTGGACTGTACATTGTACGTGACAGTTTGTTCAAGCGTGTTGCACGATGGGAGTCTTGGATTGAGAGGCCCACCAGGAGTCAGTAATATATCTGTTTGGCTGTGGGGCAATCAGGCAAAGATTCGGGCAGTTTGAGTTTGATAAGGACCTTAACCATGGGGCAGTGTTGAAAAGGACATGGAATGGATGCGTCATTACCAGACATCTCTCTCTTTCTTTCTCTTTTTCTCCCTCTCTCCCTTGCTCCCTTATTCCCTCACGCCCTTGCACCCTCTCTCCCTCTCTCTGTCTTCCTCACCATAGGCAGAGTTCCATTTCCCCCATGCTGTTTCATGCCCCATCTGCATAACCTACTGTACTCTGTCTTTGAGGATGAAAGCATGAAGTGAATTAATGTTTGTGTGTTTGAGTGTTTATATGTGGGTGTTTGCATATGACAACTGTGTTTGTGTGTGTGTGTGTGAGTGTGTGTCTTTGGGGTTGTTTGCTTTTGTTGTGCTCATATCAGTGTTTGTGTGTGTGTGTGTGTGTGTGTGTGTGTGTGTGTGTGTGTGTGTGTGTGTATGGGTGGTGTCTGTGTGTGTATGTGCACATGGATGGCATGTGTTACCATGTATGACTGCCACTCACTCTCTCTCTCTCCCTCTGTGTGTGTGTGTGTGTGTGTGTGTGTGTGTGTGTGTGTGCGTCAGTGAGTGAGTATATGTCTATAGTTTTGTGTTTGTTCTTGGTGTGTGCATCTGTGGTGTGGTGTGATGCATATGTAAGCATGTGTACTCTTCTAATCATGTTTGCTCTTTGTGTGCACGTGTGTGTGTGTGTGTGTGTGTGTGTGTGTGTGTGTGTGTGTGTGTGTGTCTACACACAGGCCCTTCTGCATAATATAGTGCCTCAGTCAGAGGAAGATCTCTGAAGTGAATCAATAAGATCAAACAGGAGCCCTCTCCCTTTGCTTTGTCTGGCCTCTCCTCTCTTCTCTCTCCTCGGGGGCAGGCCATCAGGGGCTAGAGGTCTCCCCAATCCTGTCACTCCAACGCATCTGTCGGAGCAGCCAGGGCTAATGAGAAGACCAGGGAATTTTTATCTCTCTTTCTCTGTCATTCTCTTTCTCTCATTTCTCTCTCTCTCTCTGTCTCTCTCTCTCTCTCTCTCTCTCTCTCTCTCTTCCACACAACTCGAGGAGCACCCCACCCCACCGCACCCCCTACCCCCACACCCCCCTCCACTCCCAGCTCTCGGTCAGAACGCCTCCTACCCTACACCTCACCTCACACTCCACACCGTCATGCTCGGGGGGCACTTGAAGGAGGTGAAAGGGAATATGGTGGGTGGGAGAGAGGGGAGGAGAAACATTTATCTGTCTGGTTAAATGGCTAAACATCTGGGAGGGAAAAAGGGGAGGTGTGGTAGAGTTTAGTTGTGCCTCTCCGGTGGTGTTGAGATGAGAATGCTGAGGGGGGCTGGAGATGGG
This sequence comes from Alosa sapidissima, assembly GCF_018492685.1. Classification (NCBI taxonomy): domain Eukaryota; kingdom Metazoa; phylum Chordata; class Actinopteri; order Clupeiformes; family Clupeidae; genus Alosa; species Alosa sapidissima. The sequence continues at coordinate 16,449,048 of NC_055975.1, forward strand.
GGTTCAGGCGCTGTGCTTTGAACACATTCCTTCAGGAGGTGGGATGCCTGCGCGGCTCCCTTCGTTTTTGTGGCCCTGCAATTATGCTGCGACGCTCATTGATGTTTCCTTTCAACTCCACTTCAAGTGGTTCTGGAGGACGGAGTCAGATAATGATGAGTGCACAAGGAAAAAAAAAACATTATCAACTTCATTAGTGGCCCGATGAAAGAAAAGACAGGCAAAAAAAAATGTATTTCCCTCAAGCCAATTTGATACATAAACATCATGAAGCAAAGAACATCTCTTTAATGCTGTTAGGGGGGAAAAATACGGCCGATAAAATCGGATGACTGCCGTCGGTCGTCCCTTGATACCTCTCTCAGCTCGGCGGTCTGAAAACGCTGGCACTGCTGCGGCACTGCCCGTCTTTTGCAGCGCAAGTGGAGATAAGAGCGATGTGTGTTTAGAGGGAGTCACATCATCAAGTCAGCGTGTGGCGCCTCGACGCCGGGGCCTGAGTGCCTCACCGGTGCGACGTATCAATCAGACGGGCGGCTCTCTCTCTCTCTCGGGCGGCGGACAAATTGAAAGTGTCTCCGCTCTGTCATCTTTCTCACGAAACCTCTTGTACTGATTAAAGTACCCCCCTCTCTCTCTCTTCTTCTCGTTCTCACTCACGCTGTCTCTCTCTCACTCAAACTCTTCTTTTTCTTCTTTTCAATCTCTATTTTTGCACACACGCTCTATCTCTTTCCCCCCTCGTGGGAATGACACTGAAGGCAGAATGCGAGTTAAGGGAGACTCTAGGTGCTGCTCGGTAATGAGGGAGCAAACAGGGAGCTCTTCTCTCTTTGAAGTGGTGCAAAACGCAACAATTAGCCGGATGAGCCAGTGGCTTGTTAACAGGAGTTGGGATTAAATGCATCTCCTCTCCACGCCATGCAATCTATCCCTCATCTGCACCGCACTGTCAGGGAAGAGGTCAGGTGGGGGAGGATGCAGGGGAGGAGAAAGAGTGGTGAGGATGAAGAGAGTCTAGCGATTTGGGCAAGCCCCCCTCTCAGTTCAGTGTTCTGTGTCATCGTGGGTCTCCACTGATATGTCATGTGGCTTTGGAAGAACGAGGAAGGTGCTGAGAGGGGAGGAGGAGGAGGAGGGGTCTGATGGAGTGGGAGGGGTTAGAGCGCTCCCCTGCCCAGCCTATCCGTGGATCCATGCCTACTGGGCTGGCATCGGACTCTCTCGTCAGTCAAACTGATGTGGTAAACAGTTCAGTCAATATGATAGACTGTAAGCTGCTGTCTGCTCACTGTCAATCAATCAATAGCCAGGAAAATAGCAATTAATGAGGTTGCAAGATCTGTCAAAATGCCTCTTAATACTACTTAAATGTGTTAAACTGGCATCTGGTTGTGATGCCTGAAAAATAAATCAATATCATACTACATGTTAGTGCAATTGATCCATTCCATTTTCTAATATTTGTCTAAAGGCAATACTACTAGCCATGGCAACACGATGTTATCATATTCACTCATCCTGTCAGAGTGCATTGCATCCAGGGAGAGCCGAGGAGAGACACTATGAGTGATCGCTGTGAATCTTAGACCTCCGTTGCTCCGTTCCCTAGGCAGAGCTGTCTGAGTGATGCCGTCTGCAGCATGGTTGCCTGGTGCTGTCGATTGAGCCCATGTTTTGGCGTGCCGTCGAGAGCTCTGCCTTGTCTCCTGTGGCCTCCGCTTCTTCTCAACCTTTAACCACGCGACGCGATCGACAGCTCTCCCACTTGCGGGTCGATCGTTTCCACGCTGGCACCGGTCATTCAAGGCGGCAGTGGCCGACGGCTAATAGAGGAAACACAGCACATTCTCGAGGCTCATATGCTTTTTGTTCACGCGTGGCTGTGATGTGGGAAAACGGTGTGGGGAGGATCATGGGGGAACATGAGGTGATGGGGTCTCAGACACGGATCGACATTAAAGCGGGAATGCTAAAAGGATTGTTCTCTTGACCTGCCTGGTATATATTACCAGGAAATGAAAGGCAGGGTATTACACAAAGGCTCACTCATACAGAATGCCTGTCATCTGCCAGGTAAGTGTCAGTCCTCAGCAGCACACCTCCTCTTAGGACAATATGGAGACTCTTAGGCAGGAGAATTCAGCACTAAAAAGCAGGCAGACCCATCTGGAGGCCCAACTACTCGATGTAACAGAGAGAAACACACACACACACACACACACACACACACACACACACACACACACGCACACAGACACACACACACTTACTCTTACTTCATGCAATCCCTTGTTAATTGTTTCTGTGACTCATTTCCTGGTTTACCTGGAGACACCCATCTGCATGTGCAGCCTTCATACCTGCACCATGGAGCACAGAAAGATGAGTGATTACAATAGCATGAAAGTGTCCTCTTTATAACAGGATGATGTTTTTAGTTCTGTAGTAGTTTTGATGTGACAAAAAAAAAACTTTACTCCTGGTGTACCCCCTGCTATGTTTTCAACAAAGACACTGTACCATGGGAAAGCCTTGTGATTGCTTTGGGAATTGTCTTTGTTTGGGTGGCAAATGGGTGGAAAAGGAGATAACCTTAGCCTCAAGTGATGGAGACACAACAGGAAAGAGTGAAAGAGAAAAAAAGAGAGAAAGAGAGAGGGATGGATAGAGAGGGATCTTCAGACCCTGAGGAGTGACCAGGGTCTTTCCAATCAACCATAGTGCACTTAAACATAGCCCGCATCACCATAGAAACAGGCATGTAATGCGGTCAGTGTACGGTGCGGTGGCATGTGTGCCCCTCTCGAGGGGATTGTGGGATTGCGAGCGGAGGCAGGAAGGCACACACCTCGCAGCAGATCACTATTGTGTGTGATAGTCCACTCAATCATCCGGAGGAGGGAAACTCCCAGGCAAGCAATCACGCTCTCTGAGACGACCATGGAGATGTGCACCGCGTCTCACCCCAGTCCCAGCCAGGCCTTATCAAAGAGGCTGTTGATGTGGAGCGTGGATTTCAAATCGTCTTTGCGGGGGCCCTGCTCAGTTATTTATTTATCTTTTTTGCAGATTGCATCCACTGGGTAAATTTAATGAAAAAAGATGAGCTTTGAGCGTTGTGTACTTAAAGATATTGTGACATACATTGATTTCTGCAAAGGCTGAATTTAAATGTAAATTTGGAAGTGCATGCCACACACACACACACACACACACACACACACACACACACACACACACACACACACAGAGAGAGACACACATACACACACACACACACACACACACACACACACACACACACACACACACACACACACACACATATACACACACACACACACACACACACACACACACATGTGTATATCTACACACATGTGTACATACTGTACACGCACACACCTACAACTGGGTGAGCGTGATCAGCCGAGTGTCTGACAGTGATGAATTACAGTCACATATGCGCAGTAATAAGTAGGTCCTGAGTCCCTCCAGTGCTCCGCATAGGGACAGCTCTACTCTGGAGGCTGCAGGCTTCGAAACACAGCAGACCAGCTCTAACAGACCGCAATAAAGCCAACTCCATCTACAAGTGAACTTTCTGAACACACACACACACACACACACATTGCACATGTGCACACACGATGAATTGACATACATGTGCACCTACATTAATCTTGAAAAGGGATATAAGTGTGGATTATTCCACATAACATGCTTGTTGAGTCTTACTATCAAAAGTATCAAAAGAGGAAAATAAGCTCTGAAACTTAGTCATGAATATATTATCCTCTTTTTGCATTCAGTATGCTCATGTGTACAAGCTTGATGGGCAGACAGTCTAGTATACATACGCATAGCCATATGGTATAAGTGCTCGTGCACATCCCGATTCAGTCAAGCTATGCTGTCTAATTGTTGTCTGAGCCTCCCTCTCTGCTCCCATCTTAGCATAAAGCTCATAATCAAAAAGCACTCTACCCGTCTCAGACCCAATTAATGAATGTTAAGTACATGTTAAGGCTTAATTGATATCCCGGGCACCATATGGCACTGAGTCATAGTTAATTACAGCACTCACGGCGTGCTCACACCACCACAAACAGAACGCCAGTGTCTGTCGGAGACTGGGGGCGCGCAGCGGTGTGTGACGGTCCCCTGTCTCACAATCATGAGCTCCAGGATCGGACCGTTAATTATGCCGAATGAGATTTTATTAATGATGTGAGAGCCGGGATGCGCGGGTATTAAAAAGCATTACGGGAGCCATTTCCTCGCTGAAAATGTGGATTTCACACTTAATAATGCTGAAATCCGAGCTAATCTTAAGGCTGATTTCGGGATTCTGTGGAGCGTGACACTAGGGGGTGGCACCGGCTTTCTTGTTTTGATTGTGAACTGAGACTCTTGATAGTTACGTGTGAACAGAAGATTCAGTGTGAGCAACTGAAAGAGTGTGTGTGTGTGTGTGTGTGTGTGCACTCCAGCTAGTTATACAAACTCAGTGTTTACAAAGGAGTTGTGCAAACATTTTTTTATTTATTTTTAATCAAGATGCTTTTATCCTTTATCCAGGGGCATTTGTCTGTAACTCTGGTAAAGCAAGGCACTGGTGTTGCTATATGGTTGACCATGGCATGTTTCCAACATACATATATCCACTGCACAGTCTATAGTCTATTTTACTTAAGCATCCATTATAGTAGATACAGTATAGTGTAAGTATCAGTGCAACACCACTAACTAAAGACGTTTGGGAAGACAATATGCTGCAGCTCTCTATGTGCTGTCCTGGCCTGTGCAATCTTAGTGAACCCTGAGCCTCCTGTGATCACGCTGTACTGATGAGGAGGGAGGAAGGCGGGGAGGATGATTAATGCAATCAGAGGCAGCATCCAGGCTGATCACGCTGAGCTCCTGGACGCCTGCTGTTTTATTACCAGGTGAGCTGGAGGCTTTTGTGGAAATCCCCTAGGCTGACTATCACTCTGGGCCAAGGTGGAACGGGAGATTATCAAATGGGCAAAGAGGTGATTACGGTATTAGAACCCTCAAACAGGCCTGTCAGTCCATAACCTGCTCAGGTGGACCTGAGGAGCTATTAAAAGGTCTGGATAGGTTGGTCTACATTCGGTGGTGACAAGTGTACCCTCTGCAATAGCCTTGTCCATGGTACACTTAGATGATAATATTTATTTGACTTTGTCCACAGTAAATATTTTGACAACATATTTTCGTCTGTTTTAGAATGTCTTAGAATGTATTTTATTTGTAGATACTTGCATCATTGATTTTGTTGTTTTGACATTGATATTTTAACAGAATTATCAACATCAGCTTGACACCATAGGAGAGGATTGATGCGTTTTTCTACTCTCAAAGAAGTATTTGACAAAATCTATTTATTTTGTTTATTTTATGCCTATTGTGTAGTTTAAGGCTGTTTCGAGATAGACTGTACATATGAAAAAAACAATAGAACAATAGAATAGAAGGGGAATTGATTATGTATATCTTGCAAAAACAAATAAATTGCATTGCACAAATAAAAAGGTGCACAGCAGTTGGCGAGACTGTAAAGTGTGACTTTTATCCCCCCAAAAATAAATTGCTTGCTGCACCAGAGGACCTCACACTAATCACAGCCTGATGAAGAGACAATTACACTGACTGCCAGCACCATCAGGAGCTATGGGGCTCTCAGCTCATTTTAGAAGCTGCCTGTAAAAACATTGGACCAATTTGGTGCATAATCACATTCACACAAAATCACATCCAGTGTGAGTCTTCTCAAAAGTTCTATAAGAATCCAAAACAAGGCAAATCATTTTAATTGACTGTTCCCAGCCTAAGCCAGGATTGGTTATTGTTGATGCCTTAAATAAGACTGCACGGTATCAGTGGCGTCAATTTGGAGATTGCAAGGTTTACTATGGAAACCGACTGAAAAGTATAAGATCAATAAGATCAGAAGACTGTTACACAAAAAATGACCCAAGGGACAGCACTCCTAACCTTTAGGACACAATAATAGTTAGATCACTTTATGCTACATGTACGGTATTTGCTCACCAAAGCTTGATAGCTCACCAAGGTCCAAGGTCACCCAGATCTAAAACTTGTGCAGTGCAAAATAACATGAGTTTAAAAAAAACAAAGGATTGCTGTTAATCAAATGTGTAACAACCATATTATAACCCTGTTACCAGTTAGCATGTAATAAATGTGAATGTCTCTATAGTTTCTCGTTTAGTGCCTGTGTGGTAAATACCAGACTTTCCTTTTAGATTTCTAGAGAGTGAGAGGGAGAGAAACAGAGAGAGAGAGAGAGAGAGAGAGAGAGAGAGAGAGAAAGCTGCTAAAGGAGGCCCACTGCTGTTCTGTTAACGGATGCCACCGTGAGCACTTCCTCTAATTTGAGCATTCAGCAGCGAGCGCTCCCCAGTTTTCCATCTCTCCTACCGGCTCCAGATGTACCCACCAGATTGCTGTTTCCACGGAGGGGACCATCTGGACCCGGGGCAACGCTTCCCCCTTGAGGAAACATTATTATTTTGAGAACTTTTTAGATCAGTGCGCGTCGCTGCTGGAGGGAGGGCGCTCCGAGAGTTGGCCTCACTCCCTCTCAGCTGGCCTGGATAATGTGCTCATGTCGGCAGTCGGCCCTGTTTCTGCAGGACAGCTCATAGAGAATATGTGTGGAGGAAAAGAATGATGAAAATTGTAAGAGAATTGTCTTCCTGCGTTGAATGACCTAAAAGATCATCGGTGTTCATAACATTTGTAAGAAGTTTGATCTTGGTGTATGTATCTTCCTGTTTTTTTTTGTTGTTGTTGTTGTTTTTTCATAATCACAATTGAAATCAACCACAGTTATGTGATGATGGAGGGAGATGGATGGGTCCCAATTAATAAGAGTCAGAAAGGAGAGATCACTTATATCTTTTTTTAGGGTCAGACAACTAAGTCAAATTTGCTGAAAGTTTTCTAAGTAGCGCACAGTGACTGTTGACTGTTGAGTGATTTATTGTTGAGTGCAATTTATTTGTTTACCCTTTTTTTTAAGGCTCCATATTAATCACCTGGTGGCATTAATACACTACTTTCAATCACTGTCTGTCCCATCAGCACAAAATGCAAGTGCTGTTGGGGATTCATGGAGGAAGTCTCTTTGCTGTGCATCCATCTAATGAAAGATCTGAGAAGGCACTCATAGACATCGTGGAAAAGTCAGAAAATGAGAAAATGCCGATCATTTATACAAAATGTTTATTGCACAGTTCATTATGGAGGAACATTTGATGTGAGACAGACATTCAGCATATTTTTCACTCTCCCTTGTACCACACACACACACACACACACACACACACACACACACACACACACACACACAGACACGCACACAAACGCATACATACATACATGCAAATTAGAGAAGTAGTTGAAAGGACTATTAAAGTTGTGCAAAACAATTATTACAGGGATGTTATACTTAAGCAATAAGCCCCGAGAGGCCGTAGGTTACGCTGATTCTACAAGAGCTAAGGGCAGTTTCTTGTATCTGTATCTGTTTATATATAATAAAAAATAATCTTATTTTACAAACTAATCTTTTCAAATCGATACACATGAAAGACATAGCAAGTAGCCTACGCTCAGATGGAGCCTGAACAGCATATTCCGATTCTAAACAACTGGTTACTAGGTATGAAGTATTGTCTTCTGTAGGCCTGGTTTTGCTCATCATGAAGACTGCTCATGTTCATTGCAATAGTACTCCAAAACATGTGTTCCTTTTCCCTTCTTTAATAGCTACCTTTTCCAAACAATCCTACAATCATTTCTTATTCTGTCAGCCCCACTAATGCCCTCTTTTCAGACACCCCTGATCTCTTTGATGCTGGAATCATTACTCTCACCAGCTCATTAGCAAACAGCCTTTTATTGTTCCCTTGGAGACTCATCAGGATGCTTTTCGTATATCATCACTGGATCCTTAATTATAAACGCCTTCATGTCTTCCATTCACAGCCCTTAACTGCAGCCTAACAAGCATAAAGAGGCTCAACGTTTAGTTAATCTTTTCTTTTTCTAAAACCTTGAGTTTAATGAACAGCTTTCATTAAAAAAAGAAAAAAGAATGCAATTTGTTTGACTACAAACAAACAACAAAGACATGTGGTGGTTTATTTTGAGATCCGTAATTAAACTGTCCTCTTGACGTTTTTTTCCCCCCCTCTACCCCAGCCTCGGCCCTTCTCGATTCAGCAATTGGCATCTCTCTCGCGGACAGTCTCCCGGCGAGTGAAACCAGGTCTGTCTGATTTACAAGACAGCGCCTGCCAGCACTGCTGGGGTGTAGCATCACAGCGTTGACAGCGAGCCAGTTCGGTGGAGGATGGAGTGAGTGAGATACAATCAGGTCTTTATCAGAGCTCTCCATCAGTCCTGTGCTGCACAGGGGGAGCTGGAGACTCATTTGTCAGAGTAGCTTGCAGAGAGAGAGAGAGAGAGAAAGAGAGGCTCTGCTGGAGCAGGGCTCTTGAGTTTTGGTGGTGTCTGTCGGCCCTCCCCATACAAACAAGCAAAGGCTCAGAGCAAAGTCAGCTGCCTACCTTTACTGTGATGATTTGGGATCCCGAGGTGATGCTGTTGTTGACTTAGTGGAGCTGTATACAGTACGCTTGGCTGTGGGTTGCCAGGATGGCTCTCAGCCTGTATGGAAAAATGCCAGTTAGATCCTTGTTCCTGAGTAGCCTATTGAATGTCTGGCTACAGAGTATAAAATAGGCCTTTATGCACATAACAGTTCTCTATGAATCCCATATGGTTATGATGTGAGAGCCCAGTGATTCTGGTGCCCACCCTCCATGTTGTAAAATGGTGGTTACATGCCTAGCTACCTGCATTTGTACCTGGCTTCAGGCTGCCTGAGTGGTACTAGAGACACTGTGGGGACTGATGTGTGCAAAAATGGGATCAAGGATCCAACCAAAACTGTAGTGCATGAGAGGGACATCACAAGAGGAAAATCCCAGGCACTGTGAAACAGGACAGGGTTGTCAATGAAATGAATTCGTCCCAACATTTCCATAATGCGCCAGATGCTGTATCTCTTGAAGTGGGCAGTCTGTTGTTTGGTTAAAGGCATACATGAAGGTGGGATGCATAACAGGGACACTACACACTCGTGAAAAGCGAAACTGGAGAGGGGCAGTGTAGTGAGAAAGGGTACATAGTGGGTGTGCAATGAGTACACCCTTGACTTCAGGCTTGTAGACCAGACTGTTTACTAAGAGTTTTTCTGCTCTGCATGCTAAAAATCACAAAAAAAGACACTATAAATGGAAGTGCTTTCCACTGTAGCAGAAAACAGAAAACAGCATGGAATTAGTTGAGAGAGAAATAGGGAGTATGTATGCAGATATGAAAACATTATATTTTGTGAACCAAGTTGCATAGTTCCAAGTTCCAAGTTGCACATCAACATTTGGAACAGAAATACGTTTAGAGTGTGTTATATTGTGGATGAAAATCTTTTCCTTTGCTTAGAGGGATACAGTGCTATAATGGCTTGCTGAAGCACTGTCAACGATGAGAGCAGCATTTCATTTCCTCGGTTATTTAGGAAACATTACTTCCATTTCCGTTTATTAGTGATGCTAGTACAGAATTGAAAATTATTTATGTGTGTTTTGCATTACAAATCTCTTTGTTATCATTCAGAGCATTTCAATAAACATTCACAATTAATCACTTTTTTGAAGTTGAATAAACAGCTGTCTAATATCATAGACATCAACATCTGTTGTCATGGTGAATGATACCTTTAAAACAAAAACACACACAAACCTTGGCAGGTTGATTGACAGCTCTAATATACAGCCAATAAAGGCTGATAGACACAGGAAAGTTAAAGATGCAGCATCAAGACAAAAATGATTTGAATAAGTAGCATTTCTACAGTGCTTTTCATTGTGGGTCCATTTGTGAAACTTCCATCTTTTCATACTTTCACAAAACTGACTTTCATTGGCTGTCCCTAAGTACAGTCTGACCATTGACAACACTAAGCCCAAACCCATAAGACATACGTATTTTGATGGTTTATGAAGCTCAAATGAATCCCACTGTTAACATGGTTGGTATGCTTGTCTATTAGTGAATCTTGCCATGTCTCGCTGGGCCAGGATGTTCAGTCCTCATGGAAGAATACATTATGCTGTTTGACATCCTTTTTTTAACATCACATGAAAACATACATGAATGTATAATCACAGAAACAAGAAAACGACAAAAAAACAACAAAAACTCAGAAACAGCCTATGAATCAGTCATTTAAGCACACATTTGCAACATTGTGACACGCTGCCACATACACTGAGCAAACCATGGATTTGAGTGGGTGACTAGCGAGTGTGGATGCATGTCCCTGTCCTCTGGGGACCGTCTGACGTGACGGGGGTGTCAGCGGGATTCCACCGGGCGGAAGCAGACCGCATCCCTGGCACCAGAGACAGGACGAAAGGGAACGTCACACTGGCATAGATAAAGGGAGGCGCATATTGCCACCGGAGGAGCCCTCTTCCTCTTGGTGTCTCTCCCCCTGTCGTCCCGAAATGAAAGGCGAAGAAAGGAGATAAAGTCACCGACAGGGAGCTGATGGGAAGTGGGGATGCACGGAAGGAAATGGGGTTTCAGGGAGATGAGGACTGTGTGTGTGTGTGTGTGTGTGTGTGTGTGTGTGTGTGTGTCTGTGTGTGTTTGTGATGAGTGTAGAGTGAGAGTTTGTGTTTCAGTGTGTATCTGTGTGTGCAGTAGTAGTTGCTGCACACACAGAATGCACTTGAATAAAAGGCAGATTCAAAGTGAGACTTACTCAGTGAGTATAGAATAGAACACCACCATGATTAATGTCTGATTACTACATTTATCTCAAGTGTTTTGAGTAGGCTTGTTTTTTTTTCCATCATTGTTCTCTGCAGTCATCCACACTGTCCTTTGCATTAGTGTTTTGCTTTTTTTCCATCTGGTAAAGACAGCTTAAAACATAACATCTGGTAAAGACAGCTTAAAACATAACATCTGGTAAGGACAACTGTCAGGCATTCTTTATCTCTCCATTTTTTCTCCTTTGTACCTTCATTCCTTCCTTCCTTCCTTTCTTTCTTACTTTCTTTCTTTCTTTCTTTCTTTCTTTTCCTATCTGCATATGCACACAGGAGGATATTAAAAGCAGACACACACAGCGTGTGGGCTAATTTGAGCCCACCTCTAATGGGACTAGCTGTCCAGGAGCAGCACGGCGCAGCGTGAAACCACGCACCTGGGGACGTGCCACGAACCATCCCACCTCTCAGATCTCCATCCGCCTTTCCGGGGGAACAGAGAGCTCCCCCGCTGCACCGGGTCAGGGGTGGAGGTGGAGGTGGAGGTGGGGTGGGGGGAGGCGAGAAAGATAATGATGCTATTAGGATGGTTCTTCAGGTCCCTTCCCCAATGCTCTTATTAATAAGGCTCCATCAGAAGACAGCAACAGAAGGGGAAGAAGCTGGAGGCTTCTGTGTGTCTGTGACTCTTAATGCGGCCTGTGGTATATTAGGCAGCCTCAAAAAAGTGACCCAACTGAAGCCGTTTGTACAAAATTGCTGTACAACAGTGCTGTACAACTTCATTTGGGATCATTCTGGGATGTTTACTGAGAAGTATGAATTATTGATAAAACACCTGATTTTTGAGGAGATTAATTATGGTGTCCTAACACACAACATACACTGTCCCTTTAATTATTTACTATCTCTACAGTCCCTTGAATTATTTACAATTGTATAACAGAGTTGAGCTTACAAAGCTTGCAAAACTTACAGAGGAGACAGAATGTTTCCTCACGGGTCTAGAACTGAGCATATCCACATCCCCAACTTGGCTTAACTTTTCTTTCCAGAGAAACTTTCTAATCAAACTGTACAGTTGATCTTTTCTTACCTTTGCATCAGTCAGATAAATGTACCCTCAACCAAATGGAACTTAGATGAGAGGAAATGAGAATGCAAAGTCCGAAGAGAAAGGAAAAGTGGGTTTCCTTTCTCTCTCGGAGCCTCTGGGCATATTTCCACTGCAGGCACGCTCTGCTAATTACCCACAATCACCAGTGGTAGCACGAGCGCATTGTTATGAGCTCCGTAATGGCGGCGCAAGCCAATATTCCATTAACCGCGTGGCTCTCGGCTCTCCGGTAGAATTAATCTGCCTGTCATATGATATTTCTGCGCCTCTCAGTCTCACTGTCTATCACTCGGCCATCACTCAAGGCCTGAACTGTCCCATAGGATGGGTCAGCGAGAGTGTGCTGTGGAGGCTGTTGGCGGGAATCCGGCAACGCCAGGATGCCAATTACCTCAGAGGCAACACAGCTGTATGGAGACGTATTGATTACACAGTTAAGATGTCAGGCAGTATCGGGGGCCTCTTTCTCCTAAGGCTTCAATTAATGGAGATTTTCTCTCTCTCTCTCTCTCTCTCTCTCGCTCTCTAGCTCTCCCTCAACTGTTTATTGGTGGGTGCCGCGTGCAAATGGGACATTGTGCATGCTCTTTGGTAAGTGACACGTGTTAGCAACACAATCAATGTTATTACTGCCGCCGATCCTAGAGCGCACTCCATTCTCTCTCTCTATGGAGAAAATGAAATCGGATTTGGAACAACGGCGGGGACCTGCTATATTGAGATCTAATCAAATCCCAGAAGTCCGCCTTGTCCATTGATCAGATTCTCAAAGCGGAATTAAGCAGCGCTCTTCTTGTTAGAGGAGTGACGGAAGGAAAAACACAGACATTCGAGGGGAAGAGAATGAAATGAAGAGAGAAAACACAGGGCAAAGGAGAAGGGGGGAAAACATAAAAGAAAATGGATATTTCTCTTATTATTATTCCGGCATCGTACACTTACGCAGAAGTGCCCCTCGTCTCCTCATCTCCCTCGTCTGCTCCTCCTTAATTAAGAACTATGTGAATATTGGCACTATCGTGGTGCTTCATGAGCTCGCCCTCTGAATTTCAAAACAGCGTCATTTACTGTGACATTTCTAAGATTAAACAATGCAAAGCCCAATGCTTGAGAAAATAAACAGCGGGCTTTAATTAAATCCGAGCCATGATCTTTTCACAAGCTTCTATCAGGGGAAAGCAGGCAAGAGACAGATGTAAAACGTATCCATTCATTCATACGCAGTGTCAGAGACAGAACACCTCACACAATTGCATCCCCACAGATGTCTTTCACTAGAAGTTTACATACAGTACAGTACATGGCTTCAGACGGTGAATGTTTTGCTGTTACTGTAGGCTACTAATGAATGATGTGATGTGAGCAGAATTGGAATGCTAAGAGGGTGTTTGATAAGGTGTGGGATAGATAGTGTAAATTGGATCAGAATTCCGAATGAATTGTTGGTGTTGTTGTTGTTGTTTTTCCTCAGAGAGCTTGTGTCTGATCTGTTTACCAATACAGCCACCACTTTCTCTCTCTGGCTGGCTACACGCACACTTTGCTCATTTAAGCTCCCCACCCCTCACCCGCCAACTGCCTCCTCCTTAAATACCCCTCGTCCCCCACCCCACCTGACCCCACCAACTCTGGGCCCTTTCCTCTTCTCCTAAACCATCTCGGCTGTGCTGCATTCCACCAAATCCATCCGCCAACAACAGACACCTTTAATTAGGCCTTCGTCAGGGGAGTTCTGTAACCCTGCTCCCCGTAATGAGAGAGGCTTGGTCCGGGTTCATTACCACATGCTTGGCCAGTCCTCTCCCCTGCCCCCCCCCCCCCCCGGATCAGCCTGCTTTGCGCGAGTGCCAGCGATGATGTGATGTCACGGCATGGGTTGCCAGTAGGCTGGTTGGTACCAGTACAAACATACACACACACACACACACAGATGTGTGTCCCTGAAGAAGTACTGAGGTTTGGCCTGCCTTACCTAATGGATGAACAGAATGCTTGGGGAGCTGGAAGAGGATTAAGATGCTTGCCGTAAAATGTGTGTATCAGAAGATGTAAACATGCACAGCCCCAGAGAGAAATGCGCAAATTAACGATAAGGGACGACATGGAAATTTGCATTCAATAGAGGCTGGTCTTTCAAATGTGTTTCCTATTTCATAAACAGCATACTTCTATAGTCTTTACAACTAGGTCAGGTAGATAACTTAAAAGGGGCAAGCAAACAAAGTAAAGTGGAAAAAAAGTAAATATACAGTAAGCTCCATATACAGTATGTAAAGCTTGTATAGTGTAGGCCTATTGAATTGAATTGATTTGTGGCAACACACACACACACACACACTCACACACAGACACACATGCAGACACACAAGTTTTGATTGTGTTGAAAGTGCTGGGCAGGGTCTGTGATGTGTCTCATTAAAACAGGCCCCTCGGTTACCAATCAAATAAGGGAATTGAGTCACTGAAATTGTGGCGTGTCACCATGGTGCCTGTCTCCTGCGGCCCTGCTATGGAAACTACCTCCCTCCATCTCTCTCTACCCCTCTCTCTACCTCTCTCTTCATCTCTCTCTCTCTCCCTCTTTTAACCGCCCACAGCTCTTGCCTGTTTGTTAATGTGTCTGATTGAAGTTTGTCTGCAATCATTATTGACCCGCGGAAGCAGCTCCCACAGGTATCCCTCCTCCACGTTGTGTAACCGACAGCAAATTATCACACACTCACTGAAAGGGAAACACCCGCTATAGACAACTTTCACGAGTTTTAGGAACATCACACATTAAATGGGCATTGTACAAGCTCAATTACTGCAGTCCTCTCTAGAGGTAAGAAGAGAACAAAGTGTAGGTAGTGTATACACGAATTTTGACGCAGTTGTTGGACTGGGTTTTTTGTCATATAAGAGGAATTAGAGCAGAAAGGTGGTAAAATTATGTTTATATAGGTTTCCAAGCTAAATATTATATAGCTGTTATAATGATCTTTTTCATGAAGGAATGCAAACTATAGACTTTTGTCTGGTGGATGGTGGTATGATGAGTTCTAATGTACCTTTATTCATAGGCTCATCAGAAAGAGTATTTCATTCATGACATTCCGTTTCATCTCCTGTCATGATGAGATCAGTTAGCTCTCAGTATGGGAGATCCCTTTATACCATTGCCATTACACAGTTGCATTCTTTTCAAGATAGCACTCATAAATCCAAATCATTCACAATGCTTTCTTTTTTCTGTGATGCAAGCCATGCGTTCATAGTTTAACATGCCCATGGTTAGCATAGCATACACATGCCATAGTGTCATTGTCATTAACGATGTCATTGTAATGTCTAATGAATTAACAAATCCACTTCAACTGTTATCTGTGAGTGGCATGACAGTTTGCATAATGGTATCCATGCCTGAATATCACCCTAACCTTAACCTTAATAAGC